>NW_024962276.1:6398404-6398953 GCF_019238085.1 Lagopus leucura
CCCTCCCCCGCCCGGCCGCTCCCTCAGGACCCCCCCGGCTCCAGCGCCCTCCCCTCGGGGCTCTGCCCGACGAGGAAGGAGGAGGGAGGATGGCCGTGGCCCCCGCCTCTTCCCCTTCCCCCTCCTCTTCCTCCTCCTCCTCCTCACAGTGGTGACTCCAAAGCCCCGCTGCCCCCCGTGCTTCTCGCCGCCCCGCCAGGCCCCTGCCCTTACCGACAGCGCGGCGCTGGGGCGGCGCGGCCGCGGGCTCCGGCAGGGTTGGGCGGTCGCGGCGTCTCACCTCAGCCTCAGCGCCACCGCCACCGCCATTTTGCCTCCCCTCCCCCGTCTCGGAGGACTCCGCCTCCTCTCGCCAGGTCCTGGCAGCTACCAAACAAACGGCGGCGCGGCGACTCGGAGATTTTTTACCGGTCGCGGGGACTCGCGCCTTCCTCCCAACGCGCAGCCAGCCTAGCGCTGCTCTGGAGGCGTCGGCTCCCTAGAAAGCGGGGCGGGTCCCGGAGTAAGAAGGCGGTTTGCTACGTTCCTTCCAGGACCTGCTGGCCGGTG
>NW_024962276.1:6399053-6466277 GCF_019238085.1 Lagopus leucura
GGGGGGGGGGGGGGGGGGGGGGGGGGGGGGGGGGGGGGCGGTGGCGGCCGCCATGAGGCGCGCAGCGGCGCTGAGGCGGTGACGGACGGAGCGCGGGGGAACCCCTCACGTACACACCGCCCCTCGGCCGCGAGAAGGCGAATGGGCTGAAGTGAAAAATGGTAAATAACGGCCGCCGAAGCGCCAGGCGGCGGCTGAGGGGCGGAGCGCAGCTCTTCACAGCCGTGTGGGGTCCCCGCGGTTGGCGCGCCTCTGCCTCTCGTTATGAAATATTAGGTTTTAAATCGAAACTGCCTCGTTTTTCTGGTTTTTTGTTGTTGGTGGTTGTTTTTTTTTTTTTTTTTACCCTTTCCTCCGGAATGAGAAAAATGAGCACTGTCCCCTGTCAAGCCGTCTTACGCTCCGCTGGTGCTGACGGCTTTTCCGTCAGGTATTTGAAATCCTCACGTTTTATCTGCAAACGTGAGCTGCTGAGATCGCAGATCCCCTTATCGGGTTTGTAACGGGAGGCACGTACCGTCAGCCAAGATTAAGCTGTCCCATTGAGGAAACGCGGTCATGTTGCACAGCTTCCAGCCGGAGTCACAACGCAGGTGCTCAGCCCGTGGCAAAGAGGCGAGTTTCCCTCATTAAACACGCGCTTTATTGGCCAGTGAGCACCACAGCTGAGTTCCACTCCGTTAAATGCCTACATCAACCTATCTCCAGGCTGAAGTCTTTAACCCCACCACAGCCGACGGCTTGCTTCAACGTATCCAACAAAAGCCCGTGTGAAGGAGCCGTTTTGTGAGGTGGTTGTTCTCCGGATGTTCGATTCCTCTGATTTGCTCTCCCGCTTTTATTCTTTAAGCTGAGGTTGGGGTAACAGACTGCTCTTCTATGCCTCGAGCAGCACGGCTTCCAAGCCGCCGTTTGTCTCGTTGCCTTATTTATTCCCTGTCACCTTTTGCATGGTAACGTCTCCAGCGATTGACTTCACCCCTGAGACGCGTCCCAACGCTTTTTTTCTCTCGCAGCCGCGCTCAGGACAGCCGCACAGACAAGGGCACGGCACAGCCTGCCTCTGGAGATGCTCCTCGCCCCGCTCTCGAGGTCTCACTTCGCCCACGTGTATCTCACAGCCACACAGAGGTACGCGTCGAAGAGCTCAGTTTTGTCTCCATTTGTTACTTCTTAAGGTCCCACAGGGGCCCATTTCTCGCTAATAGGGATGCTCCCGGGCCACGCCGCCACCCAGCCCGAGTGCGGCGGAGCAGCCCCAAAGCAGCGGGACCGGTGCACGTCTCTGCGGCCGCGTGACCCCGCCCCGAGGCGGGGAATAGAAGGGCGGAAGAGGGGAACTTCTGGGAACGCGGAACGTTCGCGTTTCCCGTCCCCGTTTCCCGGCGGAGCGGTGCGCGGCGGCTGTCGCTATGGCAGCGGGGCCGTGGGGCTGGGGGCTGGCGGTGCTGCTGTTATTGTTGGCGGTACTGCACTGCGCCGCGCGCCGCCTGCGGAGTCGTTCCGCCGCGAACAGCGCGGCGGTGTCGCGGGATGATGACGTCAGCGCTCTGCTGGTGACGGCGCACCCCGATGACGAAGTGATGTTCTTCGCCCCCACGCTGCTCTGCCTGGGCAGGGCCGGCGCCCGCCTCGCGGTGCTATGCTGCTCCGCAGGTGAGCGGGGATGCGGCAGGGAGCGGTGGGGCTACCTGGCCCCTCAGGTGCCGCTGGCCGTGGAGGTCAGGCTTCCCATCCGTGGCGTCACGCGGAGGCCGCTGTGATGTTTTCGTTCGTGACGTCAGCGCTGGGTTGTCTACTTGGGCGGAGCGGGCAGAGCTGTAGCGACGTATCGGCGCATGGTTGGTGTGGCCTCATCGTGGTGTGACAGTGTGATGTCACCGCGATGCCACGCGTGATGTCATCGCTGTGCTGATTCTCACAGCCCTCTGGATTTCTGCTGCAGTGACAGTGGGCACTGCTGAGACTCTGTGGTCTGGGGGCACCTCTAGGTTGGGGCATTCTGCACACGCTTGAGAGTGGCCTCATGTATGGGTCTTCAGCCAAAATGCTGCTTTTGGCAGTTTCATTGGCTGTAGTAAAATCTATATTTGAACCACGCATACGGTTTCACAATCAATTCTCATGCTGCAGCACTGAGATACTAGGAAATTGCATGGAAATGTCATTAAGTTGCATAAAAGCACTCATTGTTAAAGTTTTTGCATTTTGTAGTTCTCTGGTCTTTTAGAGAACTTGCTTTGGGTGATCCAGTTTTCATATCAAGATATATTCACAGTAACGCATCTAAAAATGTTGGTTGCAGAACAGTCTAATCATTGAAAAATAGCCCTGAACATAACCTGAGGCTGTGCTGCTCATCAGTCAGCCCAAAGGCAACACGAACGGTGTCTTCATTTGCTAGAGACAAATGTCTAGTTTGTGCTTTGTGTCCCCCAGGGAGGTTATGTAGCCTGCTTCATCGCTGCATTAGCTTTTCTTCACATCACCTTTTCCTGAATTTGGAGTGACCTGAGTTTGTGTGTTTGTTTTATCTGCTGTGAACATAGAAATCAGAATATTCCTTTATAGCAGCTTCTTACTTTTTTTAAAGCTGTCTGCCTCTCCTGTGTTCTCCATACTAAACTACACGATTTCTTTCAATCCTTATTGTATTTTCTAAACTTCTGATCATTCTCTCTGCACTCCTGTGGACTCTCCTCCATTTGATTCACATCTGTTTCTGAAGCACAGTCACCAAAAACTGAGGCCTTTCTGGGCCTGAATCAAATGAAAGACTCTAAGAGGAGAAATCTCACAAGGAATTTTCCCAGCATATTACACTACTATCTTGTGCTTTTCTTGTTATCTACTAAAGCTTGAGATAATTTTTTTTAATGCACATAACCTAATCAGTTATTCTTCCTGTGAATTCAAGGTTGTACTGTTGTGCTTGATGAAACACTGCAGTGTTGCATTTCATTATCATTACTTTGTTCAGTTATTTTGGATGTAGGAAGCAGCCTCATGTTAACTGATTTATCAGACCATACACACTGCTGTACATGAATTCATGAGCCTGTGGTGAAAACTCAATGTCTTAATGTTTGTTCAGAGGAGTATTTCAGGCTAAAAAGATGTACATCTTACACTGACAGCTGCTCGTATTTGGGAAAAGGGACTGCTGTAATTCTGAAATCTCCAGCTTGTTCTCTGCCAACTTCTGTATTCTTTGTTCTCACACCTTTCTGTCATAGCAGGCTATCTAGGTGAGAAGACAGGGATTAAGCTACTGTTGAAGTCTAATAGCACATTGATTTTAATGATCCCTGCATACTCCCCATTAAAGATTTAGTGCAGAGCTTTCAGTTGTCTTTGCTGAGGGACAAAAGTCTGTGGATCCCATTTGGCTTTTTCACAGCTCTGACAAGATTACCAACATGCAGTTCTGCCATGTCAGTTGTCAGGATTAAAATACTGCTGCCAGTAGAAAACTTTCCAAAGAAGTGTTGTGTTTCTTTTTTATTCTGTTCAGGTTCTCTTTTTTATTGTCCTGCTTCAGTGCCTGAAACATTAAATGGGGTTGAGACTGTCTTCTGTTGCATGTCTTGCACGTCTTTGTAATGGAATACCAACACATATAGGAAAATGCATTCACTGAGCTAATAGCTTTCTCTCTGCCTCCTAACAGCCTTTTGGTGATTCAGATGGTTTATCCTCTCGTTGTTTGTATGATTGATGATGACAAGTGAGTTGATCAAAGACTCCGCAAATTGTAAGACTGAACCAAAATAATGACGTAGGAACTGTTGTATTTGCAGTTCTCGCATATCAGTCAAAATGCCATAGAAATGAATCAGAATTACAGCACTGGGAGGGAAAAAACCCAGCCTCCTCCACACTGAGTAATCTTTGAATTAATAACTCTGTATAAATGCGTTTTGTTCTCTGTAGTAGCTGGCTCTCTATTGTGAGTGCTCAATGGATGAGTTCCAGCAGCATTAGCTATTCAGCTGTTTTTGCTTTCAGTAGCTGCCCGTTTTTTCTTGTTAGCATTTATATATTCCTAATGTCCTGACACATTTCTCAAGCTGGGGAAAATGGATCTGTTCCTTTGAGTTCAGTAGAAGTTAGGTGTTTTGAGAATAATGGCACCACTTAAAAAACATCACCTGCAGTTACTGTGTTATGTTGCAACATAACTGACGTTACATTAAAACACAAATATCATTAATTCCCATGCAAGAAATCAATCTAAAATGAAGTACTCGTGTAGTCCATCTGAGGAAGGCGCACAGTTAAATTTCCTCTTCTGAAGCTGGAACTTGTGGTCCAACTGCAGACTGCCAAGCTGATGTGTGCCTCAGCAAACCCACAGGTAACCACTGTCAGTCTTATAAAATCATTCACTCACAGTCTGCAAGAAGAGAAGTTGTTTTTTTCTGGCTGTTGTTCACCTCTTTGAAAATCATACAAAGCTGCTAGTGAGTGCTCAGATTGCAACATTTCTTTAGAGAAATGCTAGATTTAGATGAGTCATCCCCAAAACAATAAAAAAAATCTGGTGTAATTCAAGACAGCTGACTACAGACTCAAATCATACATTAATACACAGCTAAATTTTATCATTTTGTTGCTGCAAAGTTAAAATTGGGCTGCAAATATTGTCCTGCACAGGTAGCGTATTGCAAGGGACCATTGCAGTACTGGCATAGACTGCATGACTGATTCCAAGAAAGAAAAAAAAATAGTGTGAGGACAAGATGAGAAGAAAAGATTTCAGACGGTGCTTGAAGTGTTTCCCTACCAGCTGTTGGTCTCCAAATATCGGTCAAGTTTTAACTTTTCCAAAATACCCTTAAAGTAGGTTCCTGCCTTTTTTGGTTCTGTAAGTTCTTTGCAATTGTAACTTCTGCTGGAATCTCCTCTGTGAATGATGCAGACCTCTGAGAAATCTTCATCTCAAAAACAGATTTTTAGAATTCTTCATTCCCTAAAATCCTCTTAATTTCATCACTGTGTTCTGTTGCAGTATCTTAGTGTTACGTGGTGCCTACTGTTCATTAGAAGTGGTCCAGGGTGTACTATAAACTATTATAATCACCTAAGGAATACAACTCAGGACAAGTTTTCCAAGTGTTGTCCCAGCAGTTCTTTCTGAGGACTTTGACCTGGCTGTTCAGCCTGATTCTGTGGGCCTGTGCTGTTAAGAGCACAGGAGGGAGTTGATGGTACCATGCCGAATAGTGAAGGAGGAGTGGTTCTTTTGCCCTTCCTGAGGAGGTTAATTATTACTGATTTGTTTTGAGTACCTCTCTTTAAAGTGGACTAAGGTCCCACTAACCTCTTTCATAGAGACAACCTGGAAATTTGCCAGTGATAACAGTTTTAGTCACCTCACTGGAAAGGCTGTTTCTTCTGTGTTTATGAGAAGATCTTGCTGGGTTGTTTTTGTTGGTGACTTGCATTCAGATAACTGTAACCTGTTTGTCCATGCAGACACCCTTAGAAAGCTCCTTCCTCCCCCGCCCCCAAGCAGAGTTAGCCTTTGGAATTCACAAAAAATACAACACGAGAAAACAGAAAGCCCAAACAACAACAAAAAATTCCTTTTGCTAAAAGGCTAAAAATTTTGGTGTGAGCTTGTTTGGAAAAGGCATCAGAAAGTGCCATGTCTAACCAGACCGGTTGTCCAAGCAGTCCATTGTCCTCCTTTTAGTAATAGCCAAAGTCATGCTTCTGCTAAAGACATGGGAGATCTCCCAAACAGCAATTCTGGAACAATCTGCTTGGGCAGCTGCTTCTAAACTTCTATTTGACCAGTAAATGTCTTTTTTCTCCATGCTAAGCTAAACAGTGTTGCTGTTATTTGCAGGAAACTATTACAATCAAGGAGAGATTCGTAAGAAAGAACTGGAACAAAGTTGTTGTCTGCTGGGGGTTCCTGCGTCCAATGTAACAGTCATTGATCACAGGTAACTAGGCTTTATTTGTAGTATTATTTCTATGCTGGTTTTAAACAAGAAGTGAAGTTCACTTCAATGTTCTGTGACAGCTGACTCTATCATTCTATACATATTGGTTTGAGGACTGTCAAAAAAGATCATACGAGATATTTATGTGAACTATTAGCTAAGAAAATCTAATTAATTCAGAACATAAATCAAGAATATAGTGGGGGTTACTGTCCTTAGAGGAAACTCTGTTAATACAGCATTTCAAGTAGTGATAACTAACTAACTTGTAGGGGGTCTGGACAGTGTGTTTGGGCAACATGATCACTCTTTGTTGCAATTTTTGCAGTGTTATCCAAGACACTTACAAAGAAATCTCTGAATTGCCAGAGGCAAGTTTGTGCTGAAAATAAAACTGTTTGGAGGATTGGCAGTACCATTACATTGCAGTTATTCTCCCACGTGATTATAACATAGTTGCAGATAGTTGAAGTCTGTGTTCCATGATAAGATAACCATATAAACACATCAGCAGTTGTGCTGTCTGTAAAACAGTGCAGTGCCTATGTTATTTTGGTAGCCATCAGAGCACTTTATAAAATGAGAATCCTGCCAGCTTTAGTCGAAGAAGCCACCCTGACAGCAGAAATTCCTGAGGGTGTATTTTGGGGAGACAGAAAAATAGAATTGCTTGGAATCTGTTTGTTCATAAGTTTGAGTGGTTTGTTAGTTGCCAACAAGTTTTTCATCTGTGGGTGAGCTGGTGGTTGACTGCGTTTAATGGGATGGTCTGAAATGGATGAAATGTCTTCTCAGTCTTTGCAGAGGAGGCTGCTGCTAGCAAAGCTGTGTGTAGTATTTCCATTGCTTCCAAGTGTTTTATTCTAAGACTTCAATTAATTGTAAATTAAATTATGTGAATAGTTCAGAATCAGATACAGGCGTTAGTAGAAGACCTTTTTAAAACGTAACGTAACATTAATTTGATTCACTTAAAATCTTATTTTATGTAAATGTGTGAGGTCATGAACTTGTAGTCACCTTTTTCATAGGCTAGTGCTTACATGGCTTGGGTGAGATTCTGTTATATCTATCATTTGGTTTAGTTCTGGCTAAAAACAAAATGCACTCTGGTGTTAAAGGCTGTCCATAACAACATTATAGTAAGTTTCTTTCAACTGAAGCCACGCAGGATTTCGGTATGGGTTTTCTGTTTGTTTGTTTTTAATATGTGTTGTTTTCTTTAGCTGTGCCTAGATACGGAGGTAGGTGATGAAGTTGACACTTATTTGTTTTGGAATTATCTTGAAACTGCATTAATAGAAGGTGATTTGACACTTGGAATCAGTAAAACTCAGAAGGTAACGTTGCAAGGCCTCTAAAGTTGCCCAATCTCTGCCCATCTGGGGTTAACGTTTACTGAAATAAATAGTGATTTCTAGCAAACACAGTACAACCAGTTGTTTCAATTGTAAACAGCTATCATGAAAGAACATGTAGCTATCATAAAGAACATTTTTGTTTACGAAGAAGACAGTTTTAAGGCCACACCAACTAGAAAAGTCAGAGTTGAAAAAAGCCTGGCTCCAGGCAGGCCCTTTTCCCATGAATGTATTTTCCCTTGAGCTAAGGCAACAGAAACCACAGTCCAGAATATGAATCCTCTCGAGTTCTTTGCTTTTTTTAGCTTTAGGTTTCTCTCCAAGTTTTCAGCTCTGTTAGGAAAACAGCACAGGAGTTGTTTTTCCTTTGGAATGGAAAGAGACGTTTCCGTTTGCTTCTCATGAACTGACTTGGGGTTGCTTCATGTTTTGTAGTACAATTACATGATAGTACCCAGAACTTTTTTGGGGGGGAATAAGGAAAACAGCTGCATAGTTTTTCATAGAGTTTTGCTAAGCATAGGTTTGCTAAATGAACTGTCTTTTGCAATTTACACTGAGCCCAGAAGCCTGCTTGTCTTTCATGCTATAAAGCACTATGAGTTTGAGTTTGGTTTCTCTGTGATGCAAGTTTCCTGATACTGCTCAATCATCTCCCAGTGCACACAGTCCAGAGGGCTGCTTTTTGCAAGTAGCACTGCAGTTTGCTCAGTAGAAAGGTGAGGGTGATTTCAGAAAAATAACTGGATTGTTTCCCTTTGATGCTTTCATTGTCAGTGATATGCACGTTTATGAAATCAGTGACCAATGTGTGAGTTCTGCTACTGGACGCGCTGCTTGAGAAGACTGATCTGTGTCCCTGCCCAGAGTTCTGAGGCACTGGATGTTTTAGTGGCAATGCTAAGTCATGGCTTGAACCAGTAATTGAGCACCTGGTGGGAGGGCAGGGCCAACGTAGGGGAGCTCAGGTGCAAGCAATTCACCTGAGTGACCAGAAGGGGTAAAGCCAGGATCCACCCCTTCCCAGACCTCATTTAAGGGCTGGCAGTGGAGGTGAGGTGTCTTGCTGGAGATCTCTGCCTACTTGCAGTAAGCAGATTTTTTTTTTCCCCCCATTGTTTCTGTGGCCACAGTTGCTGGTTTTGGGCTTCTCCTCACTTGTTGCAGCCTGGGACTTTGCTACCCTGCTATCACTGCTGTGCTTTCTATTACATTGTAACATTACAGATGCATGGGGTTGTTCTGAGAAACAAGTTCAGGTATGAGACATTTATTTCAGAGGTTAGGTTGCAGTGAGATAACCACCAAATCATCTAACTTTGTTGTGCATTCAGGGAGCCAACCTGAAGGGAAGTTCTTGCTGAATTTAGTTCAAAGCTTGTTTATACAGACGAGTTAAGCATGCTTATAGTGCATTATTCGCTCAGCGGTAACTCATCTAGAGGAAAAACTTTATGAAAAAATCCGTGGGTGTTTGCAAAATAATAGGAGATGAGGAATGATTTTTAGATGACATTGAATTTTTGAAGTATTTTCATTGCTTTAGGTAAAGCACTGGGGCTGATTTTCTTTAAACTTACTCAGAGTACCCAGGTTCCTTCCAGTCAGTAGCTTTCCTATGCCTCTGCTACTCCTTCTCTAATTTACACATAATACAGAAGTATTTGCCACTATGGTCTGATGTGAAACATGCTGAATTTCAATGAAAATTAATATGTAGGGAATACAGTTTGTAAGGCTGTTCTCATCAGCATTCTGCCATCCATATGCCATCTCTAAGATCAAAATCCTTTGGCTTTTTTTTTTTTTTTTTCATTCTCTTCCTGACTCTCCAGAAGATAATTTTGCATTTGTGTTAAGAACCAGTACAATGCTTAAGGACTGTAGCTGGCATGCTACCAATTAACATTGCTTATGCAAGCACTGGATGCTTTACATTATCCAAGCTGCAGACTTGTATTTTGGAAAGGAAAGCCCAAAGGATTGCTCGGTCTGGATCTGCTCCAGCCATTGTAGTGCAGAGCTGAGTCATGCTGTTTCCTCCTCTCTTTGCATAATCTAGAAGTGAGTGAGTAGAAGTTTCAAGATGTAGAATGAATGTATCTGAAAGACAAGCTGATTGATGTGCTCTGTAATCTCATTTGGCCAGGCAGATATAAAATCAACGTGACATTTGAGTTACAGGTGAACCTGTAGAGAGAAACCTTCAGTTAGTCTGTCTATGGTGAAATCTGTGTTAAAGACCAAGCCCTTATTAAGCAGTCCCTTACCTTGAACAATGACTATCTCAAGTACAACCAGGGCAGGACTGGTTCAGTCTCTGCCAGACAACTGTTTTGCATCGTTTCTTCAATGGGTGTTTGATATACTTACAGTTAACAGCATCTCAAATCTTCTGCACAAATACAGTGCCGAACTGTACCCACATTTCAGCTATAGAGATTGGAGGCCCCCACAAATCAGCTGGAGTTCATGAAATGCAGTGATTTTGATACTTACCTGTAAGTAATTAATCTGTGAATAGATGCTCCTGAGCAGCAAGCTCTCCCTCCTGCTTTATGGAAAACAATGGAATCTAATTGATCTAATAAGAAAAGTTATTTAAGCTCCCACTAATGTTGGGCACATCTGCCAAAGCCCTTCCAATCTGTAATATAGCATGTAAACAGGAGATGTTTTCTAAGCTATTTTCACTTTCTGAAGAGAATGAGCAAAAACGAAGCCCAAATGATTCTTTTTTTTTTTTTTTTTTTCCCTAATGTCTGTTTTGAGTTAATGGAAAGATAAGTATCAGGCATTTTACTGCAGCTTCTGAGTCTTTTGTTTGTGATTGGAGTGGACAGAAAGTAGGACTAATTGCATCTTTTATGTGACAGAAAAACATTTGGACCAAGTTTACACTGTAAAGAAAATAATAGCTAAAAATGGGGAAAAGTAGAAAATTTTCCACTCAGCACAGAGACTTACAGCAAGTAACATTACGTCTGTTTCTGAGTTTCCATGGAAATGGCACTGCATACACTTCTCTTATTATTTCACTTAAGTTCACAAGGGCTCTGGTTCGTGCACAGTAGAGAAGACGTCTGCCTGTACAGAATTGCAGGCGAGCTGTGAGTTCTTTATGAGGCAGCACGAAAGCTCGCATTTTTGAAGTATTTTTTACTATATAAAAATTATTTGGTTTTGGTCTTGGGTTTTGTGTGTGGATTTGGTTTTGTTTTTTTCCATACAAGGTAAACAGGCTGTATTGCACTTCCTTGTGTTTAACTTGTGACAAACTTCCTTCTACAAGGCCCCGTGTCAGAGAAGTGAGTCTGTGAGGTCATGGGAAAAATATACCCTTAAATAGTGGGTGAGTCTGACTGGGACAACGAGAAGGATACAAAAACACCTCAGAGCTTTCAGAGAATGAAATATGTAACAACCTTTGGATTAGAATTTGAAAACTCACACGTGGACAGTGCAGGAGTACGTCCAGTTGATCCAGTTTGGTTTTTGCTGTGCTTAGGTTGTTTGGTGATGGCTTTATGGATTTGTATGCAGGGTGCTGAGAGCGTGAGAACTCTGTGCAAGCTGTCAGTGAGAATTTGTACTGTGATTAAGAAAGCCTGCCTGAAAATGGAGGACCAGAAGAAGTGCAGCAACAAAATCCTGGCCTCTGAGTCTCCTGGGAAGACTGGCAGTGATTTCATACCAGTTTCTGACTCACTCATTTGCAGACCTGTGTCATCTTGCTAAATGTATCTGGAATTTTTGTTGTAATTGCATTTATTCTACATATGCTTTTCTTTATTCCTTGATCCTTTTTCTTTCCTTCTTGTATTTTAGGCTCAGTATTTAATAGTTTTTATTCTGCTAGAGTAATTGTGGTAATTGGTTACATTATGTCTTCCTACGTTCCTTGTGGTATTGCACTTAGACATTCTGTTATGCTGCTAATTCTGAAGCTATGTGCTGATTAACAGTGCTGCCATGCAGTTCTTCTAGAAGAGCTGTGTGTTTCAGCAGTGATGACAGGTTTTCTTGATCTTATTTACGCCAGAAGCACTGTAGAGGTCTTTATTTTTTTTGTGGATTTTTCTCTAATTAAGAATGACATTGGGGGATCAGAAAATCTGAGATGAAAATTGGTTGCATATTCAGAGTGTATTACAATGAAATCAATCTATATTTCAATACAAACCCTCTTTACCATCACAAGAAAGCAAGGAGCCTTAGTCAGATGGCTGCCTTGATGTTTATGTAAAGACTATGCACAAATTTCACTTCTATTTACTTGCGTTCTTGAAATTGTTGTCTTTCTGAGAAGGTAATGAAATAGTTGGCCACATGCTCTGCCTGACATTATAATCAATACATTTTTCTAAAACATTTACCACGTGGCAGCTTATACTCCTAATTTTAGGTCATTGGAGCACTTTATGAAAAGGTTTACATTGAAATCAGCTTTTAGAGGTCTGCTATTGTAAGTGTTGCTCTATGCAATAATTTAAGAGGAAATACTTCTGGGGATTGAGATGTCTGTCTGCCTTCCAGGAAAGCTGCTTTCTGAAACAAAGGCTTGTATTGCAGTATGTTAGGTTTGGCTGTTTTGTCCTCAGTTAGATGTTTTTCTCTATAAGGAAATCTACCCTTCAGCTTCCCTGGAGCTCCCAAGAATCAGCTCCTTTCTCAGCTTCGTGGCATAATTAACTTTCTTGCAGTACAATAAGGGGGAAAGGTCTGTGGTGGAAGGGAAAACGATCCTTTTGGTGCTACAGGGACAAGGCCCCCAGATTTCTTCTGCAGAGAAATGAGCAGTGGTCCTTTTCAGAACATGGAAGGATTCTCCTTCGCATGTCGACGGAGACCTGGCAGCCCACATGTCAGTGATGTCACAGCAGGGTTTGATTAGGAGCAAGAGGCTGCCCAGAGAACCCGAGGGCTTTGAATGAGTGTTGAGGGAAGGGAAGAAGTGCTGATAAAGGACAAAATGTCTTTATGGAATTCTAATCAAAATACTAAGCGTCAAGATTTATGCTTAAAATGTTCAAGATTATTTTAGCAGAATGAAAACTTCAGTACTGATCCCAAAACATGAAATATGAAATATCCCAGCCATTCCTCCAAGCTGATGAGATTTGATTCTGCTCAAAAACCATCAGCACTGCTAAATTGATAGTGAGAAAACAAGTCAGACATACTAAGTTATGTTTCAAAAGTCAAAAAAGCAACTAGGGCTGAAGACAGGGAAATCACTAGAATGGGGCAAACCACCAGGAATCACTTCTTTGTTCTTACCTAGTTAGTGCCTTCAGAAATGCCTTTTGTTATTCTTTTCTTCATGGCTTTTAGAAGTGCCTTACATTCATTAAAGACAGCTGTGGTCTTGATGCAAAGGAAGCTTCAGTGGCCCATTCTGAATTTGCTAGTGGTCAGTGTCCTGTGCTGGCTGTTTCCTGATAATGCAGATATGCTGACTGGAGCAGTTCTGTAATGAGACCACTTGTGTCCACTTAAAAGGACGTGCCCATGAGTTTGTTGGTTTCCGGTACAAAATGTAAGATTTCATTATTTTGAGTGGACTTTCTTCACTGATGCTAGTAAAGTGAGCTACCAATGCAGAAGAGCACAGTCATTAGATTAAAACTATTTTCAAGTTATACCATGGCTTTTAAACATGACAAACTGTGTCAGCCTATTTATTTTGCCAGTTATGCAGTGGAACAATACAGTGTGCTTTGCCAATAGATGCTCTGAGGGACTAATGGAGAATGACAAGCATTTCCCCTTTGCCTGTGGAAGGTTTGCTGCTTTGATAATCCATACTGCAATGCCCAGCACTGTCTCTGCTAGTCACTCATTTTATCCTGCTGCTGTAAATGCCTTGCTGATCATTATAGGCAGACTGGAGTCTTTTAGGAGAGAAGGTAAAATGGTTAATTCTTCTTTAAAGAGTACCAGTTAGACCAAATAGTATCTAAGTTATTCAGAGAAGAGAAGCAAACAGGAAAAAATGTAGCGTGAGTTCACCTTTTGAGTCTCTATTTGGACTCAACTCACTTAGGGAAAATGTGTTTTGGTTTGTTGTTGTTTTGTTTTTTTTTTTACTGAGAACACTTAAACTTGCTCACAATAATGGATTGAGGGTTATTGCCTTGTTCACACGAGCTGTGGTTTCTTTCTGTGTTCTCATAACGTTACTTTAATTGTAGCTACAATACAAAATGCTGAGCGCCTCAATTACAACAGGGCTGTGAGAGCTGAGGCTGTCTGTGGCAGTTTCGGTGTGTCCAGGGGTATCACAGTGTTAAAAACTTGTTGTTCTACCCCTGTTCCCTTCATCTAACTTTGCTAGTTCTGGCAGCCACCAGAGGAATGACCGAATAACCAATATCTGAGTCTTGGGAACTTTATTAGGCTTATAAAGCACAGAATGTTTCCAATTACAAGGCACAGCATTGAAGGCTGTTGGGCCACGTTAAATGCCATGATATTCTGTTATGCTGAATACCAGCAATATAATCCTCATTTCTTCAGCTCGGTTTCAAAATCCCATTGAAGTCAGAAGGCATCTCCTACACTGGCAGCCAGTAAGGAAACTTGAGAAGTAGTGTGTGTAGTGCCTGAGGGATGGGTGGGAAGCATCCTCTCCTCTGATGGGCTCTAGGGGTTGAGTTGCTGGGCTGCAGAAGAAGGATGTCCGCAATACTGGGGCCTCTGAGACAGGATCGTGGTGTGAGGGAAGTTCCATGCTATTTCCCCTTGACCTAAAAATTTCGGGGCTTTTGGTTGGACCTTTCTGGCTCTCTTTAAATTAAAGATGGTATAAAAACAGAAAAAAGGATTTGCAAAAAAGCATTAGTTACATCTTGATCAAAATCTTATTTTTCATAGGAATAGCAGTGTTTAGACTGGAGGTGCTGTAAAAGCTCAGTGGGTTTTTGTGAGGATACTTCTGTTTATGCAGACTTACAAATTCTTTGTTTTAATACAACATGTGCTTGGGTCTCCATCAACTCAGTTTTTCTGCATAGATGGTAGAACTGGAGTTGTAGAAACTTGGATTTGTTTCCTTCTTTCCTCAGTACCACCTTCTGGTCCCCTCAGAATGAGTAGGAGTTGGCCATTCACTTCAGTAAGACCAGAAATTGGCACTGAAACAGTTGACAACAGAAGACAAAGTTGTCTTCAAAAAAAAAAAATATTAGGATAGGGAAAGTTGGAAAAGCAACTGTACAATGGGCGTTGTGTAAAATATGTTTCCTCTTAATGACTTTCCAGTTCAGATTGGCTCTGTTTACATACAAATCAAAAGCTGGTTTGTCTAACTGCCAACAAGCAGAACTCAGTCTGGGATCTGAATATCCAGCTGTGCCTTTTGCCTCTGACATCCTCCCAGTAATAAAAGTTGTGTGGATAGGATTTGGCTCAAATTGCAGATGATGTGTGATCCAGAATTGAATTCAGGCCGCTCTTCCTCTGTAAGACAATAGAAGCTAAAACTTGTTTTTGTCAATAAAATAAGTATGTACAACTCAAACCCCCCTGGGGATCTGTGATGATGAATAAGATGCTCTTTTTCCATCACGACGTTTCTGACCCTGACCCATTTTTGTAATGACTCCATGAGAACTCCGAATTTTTTCTTCCACATTTGGAGCAGAAACTGTTGTGGTATTTAGCTGTGAAAATGCAGCATCCAGAAAACAGATGTAGTTATGACAACTTCTGCAGACCAATTTATTCCAGTTTCTTTGTTTGTTTGTTTTAGTCTCAAACTGCCTGAAGGTTACAGCGTTAGTTCAGTGCACCATGCGAAGTGCTCTGTAAACCTGTCCTCTCTTAACAGCTTCCCTGCAGTTAGACCAAGTGAGAGAGAGACTACATAAGTGAAATGGTACTGCTAGAGGATGCCTATTAGTTGTCACTTCCCAGTCTTTTTTTTCCAGTGGTCTGTTAGTCAATGAAGGTGTGTGATCTTCACAAAACAGAGCCTCCTGAACTTCTCCTTACAGACTGACAGCCTGTCAGGAGGCAGCTGCTGCACCTTGCAGATGCCAATGGACCATGATGATGGAGCTCCATGATGATGGAGCAGTTTCGGGTCCTGGAGGTTCATGCACTGTTTGGGTGCAGGCAAAGCTATCTCTGCTCCTGGAGGAGCAATGTATAAAGAAACTAGTTACAGCATGGCCTTCTTGCTTGTAATGATGATGAAAATGCTGGCTGCAGCACAGAGCTCTGTTAGCAGTTTCACTTGCAGGTTGTGCTTTTGCCACCCCATTGTAAAAGACTGCTTGTAAAGCTGCTTAGCAGTTAAGCAAAGCATTCTTCTTTATCTCTGGTCTTTCCAAAAATAAAGCCCCATTTGACAGATGATTGAAAGCTTCAGTTGACTGTTGCACTGGGAACTGGTGAAGGTGGTCTCAGCAGTCTGAAGCTCTGCAAACAATTCTGGCAGACTGCAGTGAGATGCTGCTTTGTAGGAGTATGATCCAGTGCTGCCTTTTGAAGCATCTTACAAGACAATTCCCATCTGTATTTTCTTGGCTGAGTTTGTTGTGACATGCCCCGTTATTTTTTGCATTCTGTGTCCATTCTGAAGTTCCCCCAGGCATCCCTTTAAATGAAACATTGCATCACCGAGGAAGTGAAGCCATTAAAAGTGAATGCTTTTGCCAAACACTTGGAGTGAATATAATCAACTCTCATCTACCAGAAAATGACTTGCACGTTGACACTGCAGAATTTGAGAACAATAGACATTTTTTTTGAGTGGCTTGATGGAGCAGTTTCTCAGAAAGCTCAGCTGCACTGTTAGCCTTTTGCCACGTCACGATTGAAGGTTTTATGCTTGCATAGAGAATACATAGAAAAGGGTTACCAAGCAATGGTTAAAGCATGAAGTTTCACACTTAAAAATCTCTTTGGAGGAAGAGACCTTTTAAGTTGTGCATGTCTCACTTTCCCCCTGTAGTAATGCTGTTTTTTCACAGAGCTGTGGGGATAGCCTAGTTATTGTTTATATACTTTATTATTTATACTTTTGTTTATATGTAGTGATGTGCAATGCTGTGTAAGTGTTGAAGCTCATCATCAGTCTTTTCCTTTCTAGCTAAAGGGTTAATTTCTTTCTCCAAAGAAGGGAGATCAGATTTAGGTTTGGAATGGGAGGAGGGAAGACAGAGGATTTTGTTCTGCAGGAAACTAGGTCAGCGGGTTTTTATTATCATGCTCCACAGCCCAATGTGGTTTGCATTTAGGAGTGAACTCAGTTGACATCGTGTATGGTCGATTTCCTCTTCCCAGAAAGCAGGCCTCAGACATCGCTTCATGTATTACGGCTTTCCCAAATTGAAATCAAGGATATTTAACTACAGGGGGGAGCTCAAGAAATTGTGAATTTGTTAGGTTTGTTTTCAGAGCTGTGTCTGTCAGGGGAGCCTCGGAAGCACATAAAGAAGTCCAAGATATTTTGGAGATGAAAAACAATAGGGGTGGAATCTTTTGTCACTGAAGTGCTTCAGAATCGCAGATCTTGACTGCTTTTAGACAATCTGCAGATGATTGCTCGTATAGGTTTTTACTGCTGTTGGTTTGTTGCTTGAATGCAGTCAGATTCTGATCCTCATCTGCCAAAGTAAATCTGGAGTAATTCCCTTGTTTTCTCTGACCCAATTGCAATGTGTGGCAGAGATCATAATGACATAGGTAACATTTAGATGGGGAATTTTCTATTAAAACTTTCAGATCATGGCTGATGCAGGATCATTTGAAATCTTTTTTGGATCTTAAGACTTTCTCAACCATTAAAACCTTGGAGTACGTTTTCTTGCTGGGTGGCTGAGAATAGATGTCAGTGTTGTTTATTTCTGCTTATTGAAGCAGACATCATGCATGTTGGAGAACTCAGGCTGCCTCTCTTTACAATTACGTTGACCTTACTGAATAATCTAAATCCAAGTGCTTATAACTTTAGAAGATGTACTTTGTTTTGATCATAGGGATCAGGTAAGATGGAGCTTGGAAAAGCTATTTGTAAGTCTACAAAAAATTTCTGAGTAATAGTAAGACCAAAATCTATTTCCAGTTTTATATTCTTGTAGTTTTATGAACTTTAATGTGACTTAATGGCTTTTCAGTGTAGTAGAAACATCTAATTCTGTCCTGTTCTAGTCTTTATTCAGTCCTGGCATTGAGAAGGCCAGACATTTTTGCAAACCAAGTTTGGCTTTTAAAGCTGAACAAGGAAAATATGGGCATTACTGAGAACAGGCAGCAGTAGATTGCCAGCAATTCCTGGAAATAATGGAGTTTCACAACCGTTCCCTGCAGATTGGACATTTAGGGAGGAAAAATAACCTTGTGGCTTGCATAGACAGAATAATGAAGATGCAAAGGCTGTAGAGAAAGTTTATTATGGTGAAATTTAAAATGCCAGTCTTAGATTAAAACCGAAGAGCAGAATACCTCAAAATAATGATAGCATGGAAATACTAAAGGTCAGAAAATTGCATGCTGTCTTTTCTAAGCATGCTTTTAGTGTTGTGCAAGGCCGTATATTTTAGTTGTTCAATGCTTTTGAATCGTTAAACACTTCTGGCTGCAGGAAGTGTGCTCATGCAGTCATCTTTTAAATGTGCAAGTATCACACAGGGTTGACAGAGAAAAGTTGGTCCTTCTATAAAACCATTGTATTCTTCCACTGCTGGCATCCGTGACTGAGAGCCAAGAAAGTGACAGCACACGTCAGACTGGGAGGCATGGGGAGGACTTGCAGCTGGCAGGCACGTACACACCACAGAGATCCGCGTTGACGCAGCATTTGAACAGTGCCTTCTGTGTAATGAAGGCAGAAGGGGTTGTAGGAGAATCTCCACAGCTTCATTCAAGGATGAAGAATTCCTCCATTCGAAGTTGTAGCTGCTCAGAAAATGTCACTAAGTTGCTGGAAGGGTTGGATCGTGTTCCTTCCTGTCTAGATTGAACTAAGTTGAATTCAGCTCTTAGCTCAAGAAACGTCGGATGGAAGAGACTTTCTGGGCTGTTGATCTTCTGTGTGCTCCTGCACAGTCAGTGCAGCGTGATCTCTGTCCTGCTAAGGATGAGCTGTTAGAGGAAAGTTCTCAGAGGCTGTCAGTTATGTGAAGCTTCTGGGATGTGACTCATAGGATAAAGAAGTTTGGTTGTTCCTGCTGTGAATAACAAGCGTAAAATCCTCTTTATCTACAGAGGCTTTCTCTCCCCTCAAAATTGTTAGCGTATTGGAGCTATTGCTGAAAATACAGTAGCTTCTGGGTTGAAACAGCGATTGTTAATAGCACTCATTAATACCATCTGTATAAAAAATGCTGCTGTGTATTTGTGCTCTTTCAAATTAATAAACTCTGAAGTTTCTGGGCTGAAAATGAGGTTGGTAATGCAGAAGAGCAGAGCATCTATGTCAGCGAATGAACAGATGCTTACAGGAGACTGCAGGATAAACAGATGCCAAGTAATGCTGGTGTATGAAATAAGCCATTTGTGCCCATTTGGGAGCTCTGCTGCATAAAGGATGCAGTCTGCAAATTTAAGTAGGTTATGATGTTCTCTCCTATGGCTGGGGTTAGAGGCTAGTGCAGTTAACTGCAGAGTAGTTGCTCTGTGGAGCAAACATGAGAGCTCTAAACCAAAATTGTCTTTCAGTGAACAGTGGCTTCATATGAGTGCATTTCTTTTTTGTTTTTTCAATGTAATCTTATACCAATTAAACTAGCTACCTAATGGTTAGAATACGATTTCTGAGCACTTTGTTTATCCCTTTTGTAGGATAAAATATATTTAGCCTTGCATTATTTGTAGTTGTTATTGCTGCTTAGTGTTTTAACCAGTAATTAACCCTATCCTTTGATAGCTGTTTACAGCTGGGAACAGTCTGACTAGAATGGTGCTCTTTGTTCTGCAGTAAGGAAGGAACAGTGCCAGGTAGCTATCCTGTGTCTGCTTTCCAAAGCCAGGTAGCCATCTCTTGGGGCACCCCCTGCACTGTGAGAGAGGGAACAGTGCTCTTAAACATGACTGCTTGCTGCCAATCTGTTCAGAACGGGGATTGCCTTGGTGTTGATTTTGGTGAGAACTCTCTGCAGGTAAAGGTGAAAGCACTGGTAAACTGTAGGTACAGGTCTCAGCAGTATTACTCACAGCAGAGTAACACACACACACGGGTGTTTTTTGGTATATTCTGTTGTTGCTTCAAACTGATTGCTTGTATCTGCAAGAAGATTATCATCCAGCATGATACAACTTTTAGCCTCTTTCCTGGATGTTAATAAGAGGATTAATTAGAACAGGGCTAAAAATGTTTCGGTATTTAAGGGAGACGTATTTATTTCCTGTGCTGTCTCATCTCTTATTCCACCCCAATCTTTTGTGCATTATGCTTAAAGAGGAATTGTAGAGCAGAGCTGAAGCTGTGTGGACCCTCTGTACAGAGTTCTCAGATAGCTTCTGCTATGTTTGGTGCTCTGTGTGTCTACAAGGAGGTAGGGAAGGACTTTTTGTCTCATACTCTCATTCCAAGAGAACAGATGCACCAGATTGCTCTTGCAAGAGTGTAATGCTCTGCCAGCACAGGATGTTTGATGTATGATGCGTTGTGATACGCACTTCTACGCTGGCTCATTCTGATACTCACTGTATCCTTTCACAGTACCCTTTTTAGCACCTTCACACCACTTAAAAGTGTTGCCTGGCTCCACAGCAGCTGTAATACCTGAGCAATTTCCAGCCAGTCTTTGCAGTTGGACTTTCCCCATGACGTATATTAGCTAGATATGGCTGGGGATGTTTCCTAGTTCCACCATTCTGCTTTTGCTGCTTGTAGCTGCAATAACCAACTCCTGACATTTGTACCCAGCTTGTGCTTTGATGGCTGTAGCTTGGTGCCTGTTTGCACACAGGGCCTTCTGATAAGGCAGGCATTTGACCTTTCTATTCTTAACTCATTAACATTTAGAAGAGCTGCTCTCCTCACCTCTAGAGGCTGTGCTCCTCCCCCCAATATCCCTGTTCCTAACAGATAAGATTACTCCTGGGTTATATATTGATCTAAGAGGAGAGTGCCAAGTGCAGCTCGCACCAGTTCAAGGGCAAATACTGAATCCATATGAGTGAGTTCACGTGCTTCAGTTCAGCAGTGGAAAAGTAAAGACCAATGGCTGTTTTTTGCCCTCTCAGCAGAACCTGAAGAAAGATGCAGGGATATCAGTTCTTTATCTCACCAGCAAAATGAACTTCATGGCTGCAGGAAGTACCCATCCAATCTGCTGATGCTGCATCTTGGAGCTGTTTTCTCTTCTTCACCAGCACCCACAAGCACTTAAACAGATGAAGGAGTTGAAGTGATTATTATACACACATTTGCTTGTGGCTGTGTTTTCAGTAACCTGAATGTGGAAATGAGAGCCAAGATTCCTTTATTTTAAGCCAAGCTTAGCTCAATGGATGTTGTGCACTGTCACTCTTGAACAAAGCTCTTCACCTGTGCATCTGTATTTCCCCCTGGGCACACTGACTATATGAAGTGACACTGAGAAGCTCTTAGGGAATAATTGCAGATAGGCAGTTAAACATGGTCTCCCAGGGCAGTGCTGTAACTATGAACGTGAATGAGGTCATGAGAGCAAGAGAATAACAGAAGTTAGAGGGAGCAGAGGTAAAAGGGGTAGGTCCTCTTCTCAGGTTGTTTGGGAGTCTCTTGTTCTGGTTCTGCATAGAATCACAGAATCATTAAGGTTGGAAAAGTCCTCTAAGACTGCCTGGTCCAACCATCCACCTACTACCAATATTGCCTTGTAAATCTTGATCTAAAGTCTGTATCTCAAAGTAAGATGTTGATGTTTGGAAGACATTGGAGGAACAGTCATCAGAAGGATGACAAAAGGATGAGCCTAATAATGGGATATCTAAAATGCTTGAGCTGTATCCATGCTGTATCCCCAATAATGATACAGGAGAATTTGCATGAAGAGAAGATTTGTTGGCTGAGGTCTGTTGAGCTGTTATGTGGCATATTGAGTGAGAATTACGACCACAGTGGCCCCAGCTAGCTTTAAAAATCTGACTAATATTAACTTTTTGTAAGGTTTTCCATCTATTTCTACAAGTTCTAATATAATTTTAGCTCCAGCTTCCATCTCAACTCAAAACTGCACAAACTGTGAATGAGAATTTGCCTAGTGGAGAAAAGTATAGCACTCCCTGCTTGCTAATAGAAGAAAGCTTAAATTCTATGCTTAGCTACTTCTATGCTTAGTGGTCTTGGAAAAAGAAACTAAATCACTTCTTTGAAATGTGTGGATCTAAATTGTCCCACATTGCACACAGAGTTGGGTTGGAATTTTGGCTGTGCGTGTACTGCTGGATTAATCCCAGTGTTTCTGAATTTCCTTGTAAGTGAAAAGTAGTACATCATCACCGAGGCTCATGGCTGTGTTTTGCCCTTATCACGTTGTTGGAGTCTGCCTGTGAGGCACTTCTGCAGTGTCACAGCTGGCCCTGTGAGCAGCCCGATAGAGAGACACAAGCTTGGAGCTGCCATGCCCTGTGCCAGTCTTTTTGCCTGCTTTTGGAGATTGATTCACACTGGCTGTTTTTTTCTTTTCCCTACAAATGTTCCGTGAAGTAAATTCTTGCTCGGTGACTCAGAGCAAAAGAGAATTTCAGATTTTTGTGATAAGATATTAGATGTCTGGGCAAGCCTTCAGCTTAAAATGATTTTTGGCTTATCCTGCGAACTGTACATGCTGAGATTTGAGTGTGTGATCCTCTAGCTATGATTAAATACCAAAAGCATGGACATGGGAAGCAATAAAGTATTATGCTGGGGAAGATTCATCATTTTTGTGACTTTGTTTAAAGAAAGCCCAGATGTGGGAGTAGATATCTACTGAATCAATCATTTTCTAAGCCACAGATGACCAGAAAATTAATTAAAAAGAAAAAAGAGAGATTAGAGAAGTAAACCTTCAGAACTTAATGTTTAAACAATGTAGCCCAGATTAGGTTGGCCTTAAAATGATCTTCATTAACAGTAATGTATTTGGGAATGTTTAACCCTCAGGATTTAAATTTAGGAGGTAGTCATGTTTGCCGGTTGTGGACAAAACCTGGGCAACAGCACTGCTCCAGTTTGCTTCTGCTGTTGAGTGTGGCATGTGAGACAAGCCTGTGAGCAAATCTCCAGTATGGAACAGAATGTTTGCCTTTGGCTGCAGCGGTGCTGGGTCTTCTGTCCTCTCCAAGTCACATCTTTGCCATATAGCAACATCCATAATGTCTGCTCCATCTCAAAAGGAGGGTACAAGTGGCTGTGTGTTCAGCAAAACATTTGACAGTGGCACATTATTATGGAAGCATTCCTTACTCATCTCTTTTCACTCCTATGAGTCCCCCCCCTGCTGTGTTAGAGCAGCTCGGTGCCCAGCTGCCCTGTGCTGCTGCAGCAAGCTGTCCTGCAAGAACTAATTGTGCCATTAGCATGCAGATCTCTGCACCTCTCTTCATTAAGAGCTTTTTACATATTCTTTCTGGTCTTGTGTGTCTAAAGCAAGGCAGGCACGGAAGATGGTCACTCAGATATACTCCTGCTAGCAACAGGTAAAAAGAGAAATAAAATACTTAAGAATACTTAGGCTGTCAAAACGTTATCAGGGTCAAGGTACTTCCTAACAACCCAATAGAAACACTTCTAATAATACCTTGTAAATTTTATTTTCTTTTTTCTTCCTGCCTGGCCTATTTACAATCCTTGTCCTTGCCCTTAATGCGTTTCAGAAGATGTGTTTCCTTTTTGATTCAGAGATTGCCCAGCAGGACGTTTGCCTTAGCACACAAGGACAGCTGTGCTGACAGTCTCTCCTGCCTCAGGGCGTTACTGGGCTCTGCAATCAGCTGAGATCTGTGCATGCTTCGGTGCCTTGGCAGTGAACTGAAACAACCTTTGTCTGTTTGGAATGGCAGAGGAGAGGTGACCACGTTGAGAAATTTGGCAGCAATTTTTTGAGATCCTCTAAGGGTACATACACTGCAAAGCCAAGTAAGGGGACAGCAGTCAACTGCATGAAAGTTCATTGTGCAGCATGCAGAAAGAGGTGCGCTCTGGGGCTGGAAAAATGCATGAATGGAATTCAAATGATTTGAAGTTAACTTTTAAAAATGTGTTGAGGAGTTTTTGTGTGGCACATGTCTGCCATAGCCTTACCCGGAGTAATGGTTCTACAGCAATACCTGTCTTTTTTCTGGAGTGTCTCTGTCACACAGGACAAAGGAAGAAACAGAAACGTGCAGCTTTTCCAATTTGAGTAGTCTTAGGATTTATTTGTAATAACAGGAGGCAGAAATGAGATGTGCCATTTAAAATGCAGTTTGCATAGCAATAGCAGTGATCAAATCCCTGTTGAACAGTAGCCAAAAGTATCCATTGGAGTGCTTTATTCATGCTGCGTGACAGCGCAGTTAACTCTAGCCTGTATTGATTCTATTTATTACAACGTGTAAAGCATCTCCACTGAGCATTTGGGGTGATTGTTAGAAGGATAATGTCCACAGCTGCATTATTGTACAGACAAAGACAGCCTTCTAACATTAGGAGATTTGAACATGCTTTAACTTAATAGGCAAAACATGTGCTTCACCTTGTGCCTTGTAACCAACAGACCATCGGAAGAGATCCTAGAATTGTGACATAATGACAGTAGGTGTTTATAACCTGTCTGCTGCCAGTGAAAACCCCAGGGAGTCTGTAAGCAATAAAGATGTAAAATCAATGGCACATAGTAAATGTTTATAAGTTACTTTGGTGAATAAGCATTCAAGACAAAGACAAGGTTATGAACGTGATATGCAGAAGTTTGAGTGTGTTTAGTGAAGTAACCTACTTTAATTAGCTCTGCCATGTGTTGCAATTGTCTCCTCCTGCTTATGATGAGTTAGTGACTCTGATCCAGGGTTTTTCTCACCCAGATCAATCACAGTGTTACCAGTACAGCTAAGTAAGCTCCTCATTGCCCTTGGGTATCACCAGCCGCAAGGCAGGGTATTGATAGTGTTTGGGTATAGTAGCATTAAATGTCTCACCTGTCTGTTCTGCAGCCTTATCTGGTGGTTGGAATGGTGATGTGATGGATCAGAAGCTCAGTTTTTTGTACAAACAAGCTCTTGTAATAGCTGAAATATTGTTTAGGTCTCCTCGACAGCAACAACCAAGATGGATCAGATTCTTCAAACCAGGCTGTATGTGACCACACAAAGATCCTGAACAGTATAGTATGTGCTTGCCCATAACCTTGTTAACATGCCAGAAACAGAAAGCACTGCTTTCTGCTTTAATCAGTTTCAGGAAGGGGCTAGAGCTGCAGGTGGGCAGAATAAGAATGGTGGACCTGTGGTGAAAAAAACTCATTGACACATTCCAATCCAATTAAACGTTTTTCTGTAACGCTCCCAATTCCTGTTTGGTAAGAGTTTTCTCATTGTATGCTGTTAGACTGGAAGCAGTGAATGAAGGAGAGCCCTAACTATCATAAAAAAGGAAAGGGGGGAAGTAAGGTCTAATCTTTTTAAATCCCTGTACTTCATTTCCTCTTAGAAGATCTGTGTGCTGTAATTATATTGCCAAGGAAGCCTTTCTTTTGTACTCACATGGAAGCTAAATGGTTCTATTCCCTTTGGCCTTCGTTCAATCAGTATACATGAAATTAAGAAGTTTTTCTGTTCCAGTGTAAGCTTGAAGTAGAAATTGGTGGGAGCAGCTCTTCAGATTAGAGCAAACTAATCAAAAGAATAAGGTCCTTAAAGGAACAGTTGCTAGGCTGAAAGTAAATTTAATGTGGTTCCATCAACGAATGGGAATTTTGTTTGAGAGAATCCAAAGGACCAACAAAGAGTGCCAGCAATGCAGAACTTCCAATATGAAACAACTGTGAATAAAACTAGGTACTAAGTATTCTGGTAGGAGGTAAGTAATGCTGATAAATTGTTAAGAAGACACAGATGTTTTCTTTATAATGAATACAATAGTACAAAAGATACCTAAAATAATGTCAAAGAAGTGGGATGGGATTTACTGGTTTCTCATGGAGTTTTACTGTTGTCTTGGAGGAGATATGAAAGCCAGTTTGAGTCTTTGCACAACTTTGTGTGAAAAACATGATTGTTTCAATGATGCAACAGTGGCTTTTGTTAAGAGGGGAAAGCAGAACTTGAAGCTAATAGGAAGTGTGAATGTTTTTGTTTGTCACAGTCTCACAGTACACATTAGGAAAAAAGGTATTTTTCAGATTAGTGAGTTATATGATCCATAACCTCAGCTTTACTGTACAAGTTGTCAGAAATGTGGGAAATGAATTCTTCTCTGCACACCTTTGAGCGTCTTTCCCTGCTGTAACTTCTTCAGTCAGATTTGATTAAAAGGGAGAAAAATCTATTTTAGACTGCAGTGTAGGAAACCAAAGCAGAATTGGGTTGAAGATTTTGTTTTCTGATCCTTCTGTGCCAACTGAAGCATGAAATGAAGGCAGTTTGGCTATGGTTCCATGCCAAGTCATGCCCCCTCTTCTAACAGATCATGTATTAACTCTCACTCTGCCATACTCCTTGCACAGTAGTTTCAGTGCTCTCTCATTTCAGTGCTGCAGTCTAATTCTCTGCAGTTATTATTTGTATTGCAGTCATTCAATTGATTGCATAGCCTGCCCTTCATGCACATTCTTTACATTTTCTGTGACTGTAAGCTTGACAAATCTTGGCTGAGTTATGTGCGTTTTCTCTTCTTCAATAGTTAATATTTCACTGAATTGTACTAGAAGTATTCAGTCTGTTTTCAGATGATGGATGAACGTTTTCCTGTAAATCAGTCTGTAGGTCTTCTGAGTACTGAAAAGTCTGGCAAATAATGCTTGAAAAATCAGAACTTGTGCTCATTTCAGAGTACAAAATGGCAGGAAATAGAAGAGGCAATTCAGTATTTAGGCTGGATGTATTTTTCATTGAGTCCTTTCTAGTTCACGTCATTACACAACATTAGTGAGATTAGTTCTTTGTATTAGAAGGAAGGGTCACATCTGTAATAAATTATGGTCTTAAACAGTAGCATTGCTATAAATGCTTTCTTCCACTATTTCTGTTTCATAAGCCAAATACTTGGCATTTCTCTTGTTCTCATAAATAGCCATATGATGGGCTGCCAAGGCTGCTTTATCATTTGCCTTGGAAAAAAATATTATATAATATTGCAAGATGAAGCATTGGCAGCCAGTGGTTTGGTCTGAGCTGAAGGGTTTGCAGAGTGTGTGCTAAGAGGGTTGAATACATGCAGAACTCATCCATGACAATGAGAGAATTCAGCCAGCCTTACTGGTAAAGGATGGAGAACAATCCTCTTTCTGCAAAGATGAGACAGAATCACAGGCTCTCAGCGTAAGATTCAGGGTTCTGCTGTGTTTAGGATCTAACAAATTTCTTTCCTCTGTTTTTAATGAAACGTTCATATTTAGCTGTAGCTGTTAGAGAGGGTTCTACTACCAAGGGGTTCCTGCGTTTCAGTGCAGTGTCTGCAGAATCCAGGCTTGCTGTAGTGAATTGGTCATCATAGCAAAGGAGAGAAATCCATACAATCTGTTCCTGGGAATAACCAGGTTTTACTGGAGAATGCTGTGTTTCAGGACTTGACTAGTCCTGGTAATGAGAACACAAGAGAAAGCAGTCAAGAATATTGACAGAAACAGTCATCCAGGGTTGTGTCTTATCACTGCAGCCCAGAGTACAAGTAGGTGATGCAGAGGTGGGCATGCTGACCATTGGCAGGCTTTAGGGGTACTTTAAGCAGCTCCTATGGTATTGGTGTTGCAGCAGTTAATTTGCAGCTGTTAACGTGGTGATTAAGAGATTTTCTGTGCAATCTGAGCACGCAGGAAGACATGAGCTTCTGCAGAGCTTGTTGAAAAATGGGTTGTTATTTGCCCCAGGCAATAAAATGTATTCCTGGAGTGAGTGTGGGTGTTGCAGCTTTGCTGTGCAGGGACTCCTGCTCCAACCACGCTTTGCTCCCACTCAGCTCTGTGGCCTCAGGCTCTTGAGGGAGAGCTGCCTGAGCTCTTTCTTGAGTTACTCATTAGAAAATGTGGAGGTTATTGCATGCTTACTGCCCCATACCAGACTTGTAAGGGGTTTAGTTAATGAGTGTCTGTTAATGTGTGGAAATAAATGATGTGCTGAAGTGTTGGTGGGTGCTGTTTGCACGGTGGTGGTGTGGCTGCAGGTTGGGTATCTGCAGCCTTTTGTTACAGGATTGTGCTGTGAGATTGTAACAACTGTTTTAATGAGGTGTTTGCAGAATGCAGCTTTGTTGTCTCCGAGGAACTCTGTGCCTTCTGCTACTGGTAACATGCAGCAGAGACCAGGACTTGGCCATTGCCCAATCCCAGTTCCACACCAGTAGCTTCCTGCACCCCCGTACGACGCAGGTATGTGCAGTTCCTGGCATGCAGTGCTCAATAGGGTATTACTATGTTCCCGGCTCATTATCCTTGCTCATCTGTGACTTATTAAGAAGAAAAGATACTGTTCCCTACTTTAAAGCTTATAGGTTTCCATACCGTCACCCCTCGCTGAGCGTCTTTGCGGCACTCAGTGCTGTGGGGGAAGCACCACTCCCACTGGGCAGCTTCCTTTCTCTGGGCCCTTTGCAGGCACCGCCGGAGCACGAAAGCCCAGCTCCCAAGAGTTAATCATTTCAGGCCTTTGGCAATGTTGGCCTGGTCCTAGAAATCCTGCTGGCTGCAGGGAGGCTGCCAGGAGCCTCCCACTTGTGAGCTGCGTAAACAGGCCGGCGCGCGGTGCCAGGCGGGTGGGAGGCTCGCTCCCGAGACTGGGCCAAAGTTCAGCGGCTGCACGGCGTGCAGCACGGCCGGGGTTACTGCCGGTCACGGAGCCGTTGCTATAGCAAAGCTGTTGTGTAACGCTCGCGTGGAGTCCGAGCGAGGAGGAGAGGGAGCCCAAACGATAAAGGTCATCGCGTTGTGCTGGTTTTGTTCATTGTTGCCGAGTCCCACTTAGCTGCTGCAAATTGAGTTCCGAGCATAGTTTCTGGCCTGGCTGCGGTGCGGGTATTCAGCGATTCCAGGGAAAGAGAAGGGACTGGCTGAGAGCTTGCTCATGTAATCGTTTAATTGGGGCATGCACATGAGTGGGGCTGGCAAGACAGTGCCTGCAGTTTGCATGAGTAGAATCTTTGCGTGTCTGTAAAGTTTGTGGGATGGAGCTCACAATTAGATGTTTAACTTCTAGGTACAAGCTGTCTTATAAAAGGAAGTGAATTGATGGCTGTAACAAAATTAGCACCTAACTAGACAGCTCCAAGCATCCTCAGTGTTATATAGCGTGGTTACACCAGGATTTCAAGACAAAATGCTCCATTATCACTGCTTAGGTCAAGAGAGTTGCAGGAGATGGTTGTTGTGGGAGCCTGGGGATTCAGGAAACCTCTTTTTGGATAGGATTGGTATTGGGAAGCTGACACGTTGTGACATGGGAAGCTGCATTTGGAATCAGGCCATCGTCCCATTGAGATCTCTGCTGAAGTTGCAGTTACATGAATTTTGGCATGAGAAACAAATGTCCATAAAGCAACTATTCCACATTTGTTTTGCTAGATGATTAATTGAAGTGGCTGAGGGACTGATTTGGCTGCAGGCTTTCTCTGGAGGTTTCTGACTGCTTTGCTTGTTATATGGACTAAATCAAGGCCCATAGTTTCAGTAAAGGTAGTTATACTTTCAGCTTTCCTTGTTTAAGAGAGTCCAGCCCATGCCATAAGCCAACATCAATGTTCTGTTTGACTTACCTGAGGCAGGATTGAGACTGCAGTTCTTGGTTATACAACACAACGTATTTCTTATTCCAAGAGCAAATGGATTCACTATTAACGCTGTGATGAAACAGCAGCTACGTGTTGGGGTGTTTCAGCCATTTGCCTCTGAAGGATTTTGCTGCAGGGAGACTTTCTGTTCCTTCCCTTGGCTTTGTACCCTTCCCACCTGGGCATGTTATGATATGTGTCAGTGCTGTAGTTAAATCCTGGCTAGAAAGAACACACTGCATCCCCACTCCACCTGTCTGCTTCCTGCAGCTCTGCCAGAAGAGTGAGCCCTCCTTCCCAGCATTCTGAAACTGGGGGTCTGCCCTTGAGCCAGTAGTGCCAGGATTTGTGCAGGCAGCTTCTTGGTGGTTGGAGTTGGCTATTCAGTGCGTGTATTAATGCTCCCTGTCCCAAGCTGTGCCATGCTGCTCTGTTCTTCTTTCAAAGCATTTTGCAAAACAAAAGAAATGAGGAAGGGAAGAGTGAAGTCCTGTGGTCTGTCCCTCACAGTCCTTGTATTCCTGGTGGTTCATATTTCAAATGTAAAACAGAAGTTGGAATTTAGGGTTGCTGGGCCTTTTGTTCTCAATCAGGACGTCTTAGACTGTCAGGCTCCAGATTAATTCCTAGGCACTATGGCAAAGACTAGGACGTGAGCACTGCTATGAGATATTCTAGAGCTAACTGGTGATTCCATACAGGCCTTGCGATGCTCATTTCTTACGATAGAGGTGATGATCTGGGGAGAATGTGCTGTGTTCTTATTATCAGAAGTACCAGTGTGGGCACAGACGTGCTGAGGTGGTAAATCAGTGGGTCCAAGGAGCTGGGTGTTGGGATGAGTCCATCCTGTTTGGTTTCAGATCAGTTTATCACCTCCCAGATGGGAGATAGAGGCAAAAGCAGATGGTTCTGGGAACACGGAGCAAAATTGCCAAAGGCTACTGACTGCTGTAGTCCATGGGTGCTGTATCTTTCTGCTGAGTGCTTCCATCGCATCATTTTGCTCTTAGGAGGACGTAGAACCGAAGAGCTGCTTCGTGCATGCCCTTGCCTGGCAGTTGTGTTCTGGGATGCTGGACAATTGAGTGTCTGAAGTTGTTTCTTTTATTAGAAGTGTACAGATGAGTTTACCAGATAATGCTGAGAGATGTTATTTGTCAGTCATTTGGGATAAGTGCCAGAAATGCACTTCACCAACGGATGTTCAGAAAAACATTGGTGGTTTTCTTTTTTTTTGTTTTTCTGGGATGTTTTTCTGGGACGTTTTTGTGAACTAGGTAGGAACTTTAATGATCTACGTGCCTCTCCAAGACGTGCGTGGAATTGACTGCGTTTCACACTGCACTATTGTCTGCTGCCCAAACCACATTTCAGTGGGCCAGAGGAGGAAGTGCTGACTCATAATTCAGCATGGCAGCCCCAGGTCTCCTGAGACTACGAAGTCTGGCCTCTGACTGATGTTTGCAGTGAACTCTCTAATGACCCCCAACGGATCCTGCAGAAGTCCAGCTTCTATAAACTGAAAGGGAGGCTTCTTGCCCAGCACTTGGCAAGCTGCTGCTGGTGAGCCTGCAGTACTGCAAAGTGCAAGTAGTGCAGGAGCCACACTCAGCAGTGAGTGGGTGAAAATGTGCCCCTGATGTGGGGTAGGTGGGCCCCATTCAGTACAGGTGTGTGTAGTATATCCTGCTCTCATCACGGCTATCAGGGGAAAAGGGCTGTAAATGGCCTTATTTTGGCATGCAGTGGATGTTCAAAGACAAACGCAACTCACACAGGGGTGAAAATTGGGAATGTAGCTTAAAATACAGCATGCAGCTCAAGGGTGAAAGGGGTCTTGAACTTGACTTTTTGTTATAGTGTTACCAGGGTTCCTGATACACCCCATGGCACCTCATTATTCTTGTATTATTCTGTAGATTTCTGCTTAAGCTGAAGTTGGGGCTTCTCAGCATAGACTGAAACAACTGAATTAGAGGCCTCTCCTTTCTCTGGCAGCTGAATTCAAAGCTGAGCTATTTGGTGCTCAGTGCCTTGGGCAGTTGGTCAATCAGTAACGATGACTACAAAGTTCCTGAGCACGTTCAAGCAGCACAGTTAGAACATGAATGTCACGCACTGAGTGTGACAATTGCACAAGACTCCCGAGTCACGTTTCTCCTCTAGCAGGTCCTATGTTTGCAGCACAGCATTGATCCTTTCTTACGTGCATGTTTGCCACGTGTGATTTGCCGTGTGGGATCAGACAAGGAGCTGTAGACAGAACTCTCATTCTCCAGCAGCATGACCCTGTGGAAGGCAAGTTCCTTAGCTGCAGTGTTGCTCTGTGACACCTTGCAGTAGGTGAGACACCCAAATTGTTATCACGTGCTTTGGCAAGCAGGGTCTCCATTGTTGGAATAGCATTTGGCCCAAATAACTCGTGTTTCTTATGTGTACTGGAGTGTCTGGGGAATTTTAAACTGTAAGTATTACTGTGTTTCTGCTAGGAAGGATATGTTCCAAGGAGTATTACTGGTATTTGCAGCTGAAAGCAAAGTAATTTGTGATGACATCTGATTTGGGAGTTCATTCTCTGTTTGGCACCAGCCCCTAAGGAAGTCCTAGCTGCTCCAGAAGACATTGTCCTTATTGCAGTGTTCCTGTGTGCCATGGGTGGAACAGTTCACCAAATCAGCATTTTGGAGCTTGTTGCAGCCTTTTGTATGTTTTGGGGCCATAAAACTTCTTTTAGAAGGTTCTCAAACTTAGGTAAATAAATGGAACGTATTAATATTTCCTTTTCACAGAACTGGAAAGTGGGAGATAGGAAAGCTGGGACTGTATCAGAGGTTAATTCACAATTAGTTGAGCTGAATGTTGTTTCCTGTCCTTACATATCTGGGCCTGATGCCTTCTGAAAACTAGATTTTTAAAGTTACTTCTTAAAACTAGCTTTAGCCACTGTCGTTTCTATGCATTTCTGTTCTTGAAAGGTGCCATCAATTGTTTTTGATTAAAGGCATTGAATATGAACTTGTTCCTACAGAGCTTTGTGCTGTAATTTATCAACAAGGCACCGAGGCACAGACGTCAAATGAATACCAGATTTCAAATTATGATAAGCAATTGTGTCATCTCTGTGAATAGACATTAAACTCTGCTGAGAAATCATCAATAATTCATTTAAAAAAAATGAGTACAGGGACATTTGGATAGACCTTGCAAAGAAGCAGTCCTGTATTCTCTGATAATTCCTTTGAATTTAAACCCAAAGGATTCTTGTTTCTCCAACAGGAACACACGATTGTGGCCAAGTCAGAAAGTTTGTTCCCCAGTCACCCCGTTGCTATTGACTGCTGGGGAGTAACAGAGGTGCTTGGAATACCATCTGCAGAGGTACAGCCTGCTGCAGGAGCACGCACACCTTGCCTGGGCTGGGAGGAAACTGAGCAGAGTGCTGCCTGTCTTTGTGTTCTTGCTCTCAGTGCATGACTTCAGCCTCACGTTAGCGAGGTCAGCATTTATCCTGTCTTTTAGGCATCTAAACTTTCTTAATTTACCTTTGAGATGTGTATAAAATAGGTCTAATGTTACACATTGCAGACGTTAAGTGCAAGAGAAAAGGAGTAAGTCCATTCTGCTTTTTTTTTTTTGATATTTGAAGCATGTTTTATTTCTAAATGTTGCAGTCTTCAACTGTTAGTATCCCGCTTTATTCCCTTGTTCTCCTAAATTGTGGATTGTTACATTCCAGCAAGCACACAGCATCTGTTCTCTGTTTTACATGATGCTTTAAGATGCCGGTCTTTTGTCTAAAGGGGATCTTTTCATTTGAATCAAAGATGTACATGCAGCTGAATAGCAGTACTTCCCTCCTGTTATTGTTCATTACAGGAGGAGGAATTGATAATAGATATTAGTGGAAGGATTTAGAGGCTCTGCTTCAAGATCTGGGGCTAGCATGTCTTAACTTATCGCAGCATTATCTTAAAAATAAAAATTCTCTGCTCTACTTTATAGAGCATGAAATAATTTCTGTTTACTCATTTCTTTCAATTACTTTGATGCTATGATATAAAGGTCACTGATTGCCTCTAGTCATCACATAGCTTTTTCACTAATTGTGCGCTCACGTCATTTTGTTCTGTGGGATCTTTTGCTTTTTGATCCAGTTTCAATTGCCCAGATGTTCATTTTGTACAGTTAAGTCTATACAAAGGGCGTGCTTTGTTCCAACACACCGTGGTCACTGTTCTCAGCTGGGAGCCCGTTGCACAGCAGTTCACCTGTTTCCTACGTAATCCACTATCCATCTCCAATTATGCTGACTTAATGTACAATCATTCACTGGGGATGGAGGGGTAAGGAGAAGAAATGATGCAAAAATGTTTGCTGGTCCCTAGCCTTGGGTTGATTAAGGTCACGCTGCAGGATGAAAAGGCAATAAGAAATCAGAAAACTCCTTTGTCTTTACTTCATTGGTGTGTAGTGGAATGGAAAATCATGGTAGTACCTTGAAGGATTTTTTTTCAGAATGTGTTAATGGACAACTAGGCACCTTCCAGAAGGAGTCCTGCTGCTTCTGCTCTCCCCTCTCCATGATCACCTTCGTGTCAAGGCAGAGGTGTGTTTGCCAGATCCCATCAGGAAGCTGCCACACAGTGGGAGGCACTGCTTCACAGTGCACCCAGGGGCCTGAAGATTCCCAGTTCTACAGCTTATAGGAGAGACAGATCTCTCTGCAAGTGTCCCTTCCAGGACAGCCCAATTGGTCTTTGCAAAGCCATGTGGATGTCACACAGGCTAACTGCTCATTTAACTTAACCTTCAGAGTGCTCATGAGAGCTTAGTTTGTGAACAGAATGAATTCCATGGAAGACTTTGAAAGAGGATTGTATGTTATAAATGCACTGGCTGTTGCTAAAGACCTGTGGAGGATAAGCAGTGGAAAACTGGACAGGGATGGAGCAGTATATTGTATAAGAAAGGTGTCACTTGGCAATACAGATCTGTGAAGGTGTTTAAGTTTCTAGAGACACCTTTCCAATGACAGGAACGTAGCTGCCTTCAGCCTAAAGATTCCTAGAAAGATGACCGAACAAAATTGTCCAGGCTACTGGCAAGGACAGCATTACTGGCAACATTTACAGGGTGTTCATGGCCAAGGCTGAGGCAGAAGATGAGCTCTGCTCCACAGCCCACAGCAGGCAAGAGGAGGCGGCCTGGAGGGGAGCTGGCATCGAGCAGAGATTTTTAACATTGCTTTCATTCAGCCAGCTGTAAGGCTGCTGGGCGAGATCTGCTCAAGGTTGAATGTTGCTTTAACTTGCTCACATGATTTGTTGTGCCTCCCTCTGCATTGTGTTTCCTATGCAGACCTTTGGGAAGGGGACTGCAGATACCAGCGCCCACTCTGCCAGCCTAGTTTGGCAAGGAGGAAGAAAGGAGGTGAGGGAGAAAACAGCAGGTCTTGTCTGGTTCCCCCTACTGATGGTGGCATTGCCTTGGATGGATAAAGGTAGAATGCACCTTGTTTTCAGAGGTACAGTGTTTCCTGTATCTGGGTCTGCTGAAATCAGCAGAAACCAGCACTATCTGGCTGCAACTGCAGAATAATTCTCTATTTCTCTCTCCATTCAGTCTATAGATCCCTCGGCACAGCTGTAAATTCCCCTGTACAGTGCACAGCACAATTTTCACTGAAAACAGCTGATAAAACATTTCTGGAGAGAAACCTCATTTCATTAAAAATATTTTTTTACCTCTTCTATGCATCTCTCTATTTTTCCCTGTTGGCCACCTGTGCTTGTCGTCAGTCACATGGAATGCCCATAAAGATCACTTCCAGGCTGTATAGGTTGGTGGAAATGAGGCCAAGTGACCAAAGCTCTTCACCTCTCTCACTGGCACTCTCCAGCAGCGACCTGGGAGGGCTCTCCAGTGCAGGATTTATATCTTGGTCTGTTTCAGTGACTGACAGCAGCAGCAAGGAGCTCTCTGGGGCAGAGGACAGGGAGAGAGAGCATGGGGAATGGTTCTTCCTGGGACAAGCTCCAGTCTGCTCCAGGGAATGTGCTAGTTTTCACTCCTTTATAGTCCTTTATCTCAGCCCTTCGACCTTGAGCTCAGGGGCATCATCAGCCTTAGCCAGAAAGGCAGTGTGGAATTAACTGTTGAAATGCTGAGTGTTTCTCATACTAAGCCCTAAAAGTAAAAAACGTAACAAACGCAACTTGAATAGTCCAGGAAGTCAGTGGACCTTTCAAATTTGCTGAGCGCTGATGTAGAGTATTAGGAATGAAGAATGTGTTGTACTGAAGCATGGCAGTTTTTGAAGTTTGTATGCTTCTACTGCGCAGAGGCCTCCTGTAAGAACATCTCGTGTGTACGTACAGGCTGTATGAACTTGGTTTTCTTTGTTGTGTTTCATCCTTATGTGGGCTGGACTGTTACTATTTCCAGAGCACAGGCAGAAAGCCATTGATCTCATGCTTGCAGCACGGTCTGTACGATCGTGGTGACTGCACAAAGTATTAAACTCTTAGCAAACACTAGTAATAATAATCCTGAAGTGATTCAGGTTGATGTGTTGGTAGTTCTACTGCTGATTTCTCTGGGTGACTTCGGGCACGTCATTTAATTTGTGTGTCACTTCTCATGTTTGCTGAATGAGCTAAGGATGTCTCAGTGGGCCATCACAGCTATTAAAGAGTTATAATTTTGCTTCTCTATCTTTGGTGCTCAATGAATGACATACAGGGAAAAAGCTTTTTTTTCTTACTGGGAGTGAATGAGCAGCAGTAAGTGGGTAGAAGTAGATTTTTTTCTTGGAGAACATTCCCATCTAATCACTTTGGTGTTCACTGAGTTAATTTGCTCGTGCCTTCAGATTGTTTTGTTTCCAGGGATTTTAAACCCTTGCCTCCAGCAGTTCATTTCCATTGAAGGAGGAGGATCTTTATCTGTCTGAACTAGTTAAAACCTGCTCCACTACCCGGCAGCATTTTGGAGACATCCCAATAAAGTGCAGCAGATATGACACCAGGAGCCTCCTGGACACTGTAAATACCAAGCCCTATGTTTTTTTTTTTCCTGACCTCTTGCTGTTGGAGCACTCCTACTTTAATGGGACTTCCTCCACAGCTCCATTTGTCCACTGTCCAAAACAGGCAACGGTATTTGCATTCTATGTGGCCAGCGGAGAATCCATTTAGACTAATTTACCACTCCAATATTATCAGATTAAGCCTTGACATAACCTCAAAGGTGCCATTCAAACAGCTGAGGCACTCTTAGACTCCTCTCACTGTGCATGTTCTTGGGTTCTTGGGATACTTTGAAGCACGTTTTAGAAATGTGCTCAATATAAAGGTTGCTGCATTGTGGTGGGACTTGTAATACCTTCAGGGCTGCTTCATCTTCGACCAGAAGATGGGAAAGTTTTTGTCTTGAGCAGATTACTTGCAGGTTTGTTAACTGGATGGACAGCCAGCAGATGTACTGAAGGATCTTTTCTGTGATGAAAATCAAATGCCTTTTGTACATCAGGCAAAGATGCTGTCTGTACAACAGGGACTGGCAAACAAAAATTTCTGTTGTCAGTAATGTCAACCCAGGGAGCATGACTAGAATGTGTATTATATAGAAATGCCTTTTTTTATTGTTGTGGTTTCTAACAGCACGTCATTTTGGCCTGTGCTGAACAGAGCTATGAAATAGGATGGTTAATGTGCTAACGCTCAGTTTGTGCTTGAGGTTCCTCCTTCTACTGCAACTGCTATTTACAGCAGTGGGAAGATTTGTGGCCAGGAGATCTCTCATGAAGACCAGGGCTGAGAATGAGCCAGGGAGACGCTGTCCTGTTTTGCTGCAGGTGTTGCAGCCCTTCTGTCTTGGGAGTCAGTGAGGCATGAGGAGTGTTGGGAAGTGGCTCCCCTGCTCCCAGCAGCACGCAGCTGGATCAGTCAGAGCTGAAACCTGTGTGTCTGTGAAAAGGCTGTGAAGCTGCTTTTCTGCTCAACCACCTCATAGCAATTATCACACTATCGGAGGACGGAGGAGGTCTGAGCAAAGGACCAGTTGAACGTGTCATCATTGGTATTCAACAGCTGCATGTTTTGCTGTTGTTACAAATAACCTTTTTAACTTTGCAAGCAATGTTTTTTTTTGGCATCATTCATACGTAATTACTGAGAGGTCAAATTCAGCTGGTAGTTGTGTAAATATGGAATAATTCTATTGGCTTCCTGATGTTATTTTGCATTTGGATCACAGTCCCTGTCTGTAGGAGCTTGCAATCTGAAATACCTAGGGAAAGCACTCTGTCACAGATGAGTTAGTATGCAAAGCAGTTAAAAAAAACAGATGAACTGCTATCAAATCCTCGCAATATAATTATAACTATGTTGTCCTTTGGTTGAGGTTAATGGTTTAGTCCTCTGTAAATGAGAGTAGGCTATTTTTTGTATGTAATTCACCAGTAGATAACAATTAGAAAGCCTTTTGGGAAAATGAGTTTTAAAAGAGCTTTTAAATAAGTATTTGATAGTTATTTCTTTATGTATAGAGAGAGGAATTTGACTGGGACAAATAGAGAACAAGAATCATGGGACAAAATAGGTGCTGCTTGAAATAGAGCAGCCAGGAAGTCTGCCATAGAGGTCAGAAGAAAAGGAGAGCTTGGCAAAGGAGGGTGTTGGAACTGCTGTTTCCCTTCCAGCCTTGTTTTCCCCTCCTCCACTTCCCAATATATAGACTTCTAAGACTCTAAGGTTTCAGTGGTTTTAAGTGGTAAATAAATATATCTTGATTTCAGTCTCTTTTCTGACATGGTTCTTACAACGTTTTTCAGGATTGAAGTGACTAATTGCACTTGTCATTTTTAGGGATCTTCCAGACAATCCTTCTGTTGAATGGGACGCACGGCTCCTTGCCTCCTTCGTGCTGAAGCATATAGAAGCCAACAACATCAACCTGGTAATGTGAAACTTTCTACCACATAGGCAGCGCTTTTGAGCTACTGTTCTAGGCCACTCCTATCTGGAGATCTTTCTTGGCTTCTCATTGGGAAATAAAACAGTGGAGAGGTTTTGTTTTAGTAACTCCTCAAATGTTTCTTATATTTTAAAACAATTGTTTTTCCCGTGTTGCTAAGTTTTATTGCTAAAAAGGGCCTGATTGGGATTTAGGCATTGGTTTAGGCTTAGGTTTGAAGGACATTGGCAGGCATGTTAGAAGGCTAGATTAGTGAGGGCAGGATTGAAGGTTATTAAACCAGAGTTCCTAGAAATAGAGTTCTTTCCATCAAATAGGAAAAGAAAACATAGAAAACTGTGCTCTGTTCTTTTCTGTTGACCGTTGCTGTGATCACACATGTTATTGTCACACACTGATTAGCAGCAAAATCACAAAAAAACTCTGAAGTGTTTCAGCAGTGTGCAAAACAAGAAGCCGCAGCTCCTGCAGCATGAAAGTCCCCTGAGCATGCAAAACAGCAACATGTATCCAATTGTATTGATTCTGTGGCTAATTTTCCATGGAATATATTGCTGTGCACAGAGACAAATCCAGTGTTCGTGCAGTCCTTTTGTGCCTTTTGATCCGTGAATAGATAGGTTTTAATCTAATCTGAAAGCTCCTAAGACAACAGGATTTGTATTGCGTTTTTGTGACTCTCCTGGGCACTGGGACAAGTGCACTGCAATCCCAGTAGAAACTCTGAGAACACCAGAACTTTCTATAGATGGTTAGAGAGGGTTAGATCTTTGCCTCAGAGGAAATTAAACTCAAGCTGTTCTTTCTGGGGAAGCAAGAGTCTGGCACTAACGTAGCGTGAGCTGAAAAATCAAGTGTGGGGAATTGGGAAGCAAGAAGCATGCACAACCACTAGTGCTTGCCCTGCTGTGCTGCTGGTATTATAGGGTGTAGCTGTAGTAATGAAGAGTGCTGTGGCAGGACCTGTTGCATTCCCCTTAGCAGTTCCTTCAGCAGCAATGAGGACAAATGATTCTAGCAGAATGTCGGCAGCATCAGTGGCCACTGAAGCATCTTCATGGGAACGGTGGTCATGAACTGCCCCCTGAACTTGCATTATTTTCAGTGTCACAGGTAATCACATGGTCTCAAATATCTGCTGTAATACCTTTCAGGAAAGAGCAGACCTAGTTTGCCAACAACAGAAAGCAAGCACCAAATTGCCTTTGTCCAACTTCCAGCATTTTGGAATTGCAAACTTGCTGTGTGTTTGCCAGTCTGTGCTCATCTCTGCTGTCCTCAGACAGTAGCCTTGTCTTGAAAGGTAAACTGAGTCTGTTTCAGTAATGGTGAAACTGATAGGATTAGCTTAACGTGTTAAAAGAGCTTAATCAAAATGTAAGTTAACAGAGTTTCAAGCACATCCAGCTAATTCACTGAAGTTAACGTGATTGGAAGACATATATTGTCTTTACTGTCCCTGTGGGAAAAATGTCTCCGGTTTTCCCTGTAGTCTTATCACAGAAAATGGTATTTTTTTATTTACAGAACATGTGTCACCTGGTAGTGGAGAAGCATGCTGCAATTCCAGCAGGTCTGAAAGATTGCAAGGCACCGTGTTAAGCACAGTTTTGTTCCATTGCATTGTTACTCATTTCCACAATTGCCATGGAAGTCCAAGAGTAACTCAATCTTGTTGAGAGCTACAGGGACATGTTTCATCCAAGCTCCACGCTAAATAGAGCAGGCACAGAAATTAACAGTTGGTGTGCTCAAATCCAAAACTAATTTATAGACTTGGGAAATTATTTCCTGCCTGCTGGATTTGTAAGCAAAAGCCAGTGGTGCTGGGGGAGCAGCCAAGGATAGTCTTGATCCTGATTAGAAAGTATTTGGCATATAAAAAAAAAATGAAGTTGCATAGTATTGTGTGGGCCCCATGCAGCCCCAGATTATGAAATTCTCCTCTTCAGGATTGCAGGTTTGGTGACAGCAAAGCTTGGATTACAAGGTGACATTCAGACTGTGAGCAGGGCAGCTGCAGTGCCAAGACCAGAATTCAGCAATAAGAGATTAGAAGATGCCTTCCACCATAGACTGCTGGAAACATTATCCATTCAGCTGTTTGCAGAAGAGTCCCATTGTCTTTGCTCAGCTCCAAATCAGTCTGGATAGCCAGACCCTTGGGCCTATGAAATGATGCTATTAGAATGGAGGTTCTTGCTGTAGCACTTCATGGGATGGTCTTTCTTAAAAAGCGAAGATGTTTCTGTCTACAGCAGTGTACTTGAGTAGGTATGTATGCTCTGAATCACTGTACAATGCCAGAGAGAGTGAGGGAGACGCACAGCTTCTGCAGCACACACAGCATGTAGAGGGAGCATGGACTCCAGACTTCTCAGGAATTTTCTGCTTGTAACTAAGTAATTTCCTCTGTGCTCTCCCCACTCTGGATGGGATTTCTGGATCTGTTTGTCTTGGCTGCTGCCCTGGTTTCCATTAGTGAAAGCTTGATTTCCTAAATACCAAGGTCACCCAAAAGAAAACCCAGCAACACCAACAGCAGCAGCTCCCATTTCAGAACAGGTGTGGGGAGGGAACTCCCTCTTGCCCTGAAGATTTCATTGAGCAATAATTTCCACATCAAGTGTATTTCCTATCCTACCCTTTTGCTCCCAGGACTGGCTAAGCCTGTTTTTAACCCAGGGTTTCAAGATGTTCCGGTTTCTTCATCCTGCCCTGATGGTTTGCTTGATTTCATCATCTGCCTGGTTCAGGTTATGTGTTTGAAGGAAGCGAGCTAGCTGCACCATGTGGAGGAAGGAAATGCTCCCATGTGAAAATATCTTCGTCATGTGAGAAAGAAGTTCAGATTTTTTCATCAATGAAATTAATCCCTGAAGCTTGAGGAATATATTTACATGTGATTGCTGCCTGCTATAAGCCATGAGCACCACAGTGATGCTGTGGAATCAGTGCTCTGTTTTAGAACCCAGACCTAGAAGCTACATACTGGATAGGGGGCACCACCAATGTGTCACAGTCAGCCTGAAGGATCTTTGAGGACAAAGATGACCTATCTGCAGATCAGGTGAATGCTGCTGTGACCAGGTCAGTGTGCAGGTACCATGGGAGTTATGTTTACAGATTTCTGCAGTTGAAGAGACACAGCCTATTAGGTTGCAATTGTGCTAACAGTAAATTAGACAGTATCAATTTAAAGTGAACTCCGTGCAATCTCTTTACTTGGTTCACATGTTACATAACCACAGCAATATGAAGAGCAGCAACTTCTATTTCAGAACAGATGTGGAGAAGGAAAACCTCCAAAGGTGTTTCTGTGCAGATAATTTCCATGTCAAGAACATTTCCTAACCCAGCTTTATGCTCCCATAGTTGGCCTGAGCCAGTTTTGTCAAAATAGTGATTAGCTTATTTAATCTGCTCACTGTAGCCTCTTATCTTGGTCTTCTAGTTTGTTCTTTTGTGCTCGCTATAGAAAGGAAAATGTGTGTTTTGGCTTGCCTTGAGTTTATAGTTTGGTTTCCCAAGGAAACAAGTATAATGCAATTTGTGTGTGTGCATGTGCATGTTTCAAAAGACTTTAGAGCCCATTGGCTGATTTCAACCACATTTTACAGCAGGGTGGTAATCTTGAAGACGTTTTATTTATACAGGTTACATAAACATAAATTATCAGGTAGAAGAGACAAAGCTTGCTCTGTCCCTGTATGGTTAAAAGGTTAAGTGAGAGTCCAATCCAATCCTTATCAGACTCTCACTGTTAATCACCTGCTCAGGAATTTATTCTGCCTGTAGTGAGTGGGACACGTTGTCATGTCAGGAGAGCTCCACTATAGGTAGAGATGAGTTCAGAGCGCACTATTTCTTATCTGTAGAGCACAGAGTGCTGTGCTGGTTCCTCAAGCTGTACAGAATTCAGTAACATCTTTCCCAGATGAGCTACTTGAAAAGCTGATAATCTTAGGGAGAGCTGAGCACCATTCCAGGCCATGCAGTCCCTGCAGACAGACTGTCAAGTAGTGCTGATGTACAGTAAGAACAGCCAAATCAGAAGACACCTGCTACTTGGTGGCAACACAATTACAGCCATTGGGCAAAGCAGGGGGTCTGTCTGTGGGCTTGTGCTAGATGCATGGGCTTGTTAGCAGGTTTGCCTGGAGCCTGTGGGATTTGTGGGATTTGAAGTATTTTTCACTGTCTCTGTTTCCTGTCCTTTACACAGTATCTCCTATGTGTGAAAGGGCCTCTTCTGTTGGAGGGTGGAGTAGAAAGTTGCAGGATGGGCAGGGTGGCTTTTGATCTTCCCTTGATCATTAACCCAGTAGTTCAAGCCTTGCTTAGAAAATAGATGTTGAGGAGGGAGCTGTGGTGAGTAAGCAAGGCGGTAACATTTTTTTTCCCTCGAGAAAGAACGGGCTGGCAAAGAAGCAAATATCTGTTGAAATGTAGGGAGTTTGATTCCTTCCTGGTCATGGAGAAAGGAGCTGTGAAGAACTGCTGCTTGGTCTCTTTCAGTGTGGAAGCCTAACAATGCTGTTGAAGGGCTGTCACTTTCACCATATGGAAACCATACCAGTACCAGCATATATACCCTGTCTGCCCTACACTTTGTGCTGCCACTTTGTCTTCCAGATTGGTAGCAGGAATCTTTTGATACCTACTTCACAGTACTGTGCAGGATGAGCACTTAGGGTGGATGCTTTGCCCCAGTATGTTATTGAGTGGCTCTGAGGACTGGGAGCCAAGGGTATTCCATGCTTTGGATGGCAACTTGTTAATGCTACTTTCAGATGTTATCTCTGCATTAAAAAGTCCTCATTTCTCCCTGTAGAGAAGCAAAAAAACAACATGCTCTTCTCATTCAGCTGACAGCCTGACTTGGCTATACAAAGAAGGCAGTCAACTGATTCCTTAAAAAGGTTTATTCTCATATCAGATTATCAACTATTGCTGTTGTGTGATGAAGTCTCATTACAATCAGGACAGTAATGCACAATTGTGTTGCTCTTATTAGAGCAATCTGTCCTGAATCACAGCACAGCGAGCTTATAGTCTCACCCTGCAGTTCACAGGCATTCTGGTATGTTCTCAGATTCAGGAGAGAGTGATTCATAGAGCTGGACTACTTGGGACAAGAACAAGTTTGCATGAGATTACTCTGAAAGTAACCTTTTGGCTACATAATAAGTAACAGGAGCATCCTGCCATTGGGAACATGATACTTATCGTTTCTCCCTTGTTTAAGCTATTAGACTGTATAGTTGGTTAGTTCCAGAGTGTCCTCACTTATTTGTTTAGTTGTGTTTCTGTAACTTGAGTTCACGCACAAAGGCTACATTGTGCAACACAAAAACAACTCTTTGGAGACAGTGGGCTGGGACAGCGCTGCCTTAGATGTCAAAGCTGGTTATTGCATTGTCTCTTTATTCTTCAAAATGTTTACTGCTCTGTGGTTTTATTTTGCAGGTGGTAACTTTTGATGCGGGAGGAGTGAGTGGTCATGCTAACCACATTGCTCTCTACACTGCTTTAAGGTACAGTGTTCTGCGTGCTTTGTCGGATGCCTCCCTGTAGTGTTACAGAGTGAACGTGGTGTTTGTGTGTAAGCAGTTAATTGCCAGCTAGAGCCAAGAGCAGTATTAACTTTGCTCATACCTGTGTGCCAGGCCATGGGATGTGATGCTATTTAGAGGAGTGCCTACAGTGTTGTAAATGACGCACAGCACCCTTTATTATTCCACCTGCTGGTGCTTTGCTGGTCTTCCTTTCACTGAGGCCTCTTTTGCTCTTCTCATTCTTGATCTCAGAGCAGTGATGCATTCTTACTCTTAGTGCAGTGTAGTGAATGCACTTGCACTGAAGTGTGCCACAGATCGTTGCGTTTCTGGTTTGAGGTGAGTATGTGAATAGATGCATGAGCTGGTGGTAGTGGAATTTTGGAGAGGCCTGCACCATTGTTCAAGAGGATGTTTGCTATGCCATCTGATTATCTGAATTTACTACTCTGGGCAAAGGATATTGCTCTTTCACTAAAGCTGTTCCTATTTACTGATCTTCCCAAGTCAGTTCATTGCTTTATCACTTTATTCTTTAAATTCTGTGTTGTGATGTAGGAAGGATGCTAGACAAAAATCACCCAATTTTTTCCTGGCAAGGCAGCTAACCATATTTTATTTTAACTGCTCATTCAGATTCATTGTGTCCTAGAGTGATTTCCCTTAGAGCTGTCCCTGTCTTTTCCAGGCATGAGAAGAACTCTTTGCCAAAATACAGAAGATACAAGCAAGTTATCTTGTATCTTTAGCACCCATTTGTTTTCTGAATCATCTGTGCAATTCAAGTAACTCTGCATCTCCAACATCATAGTCATTTTCCTTTCTTACTTGCTTGAAGAAAGCTACAGAGCCACACATCCCATACTGGGACCTACTGAGCTCCTCTGGGAAGATGCTGAGAATCTTTGATCCTATCTCATGGCTGGAACTCAGTGTTAGGGGAGATCGTGGCTTTTCCCAAGATCTTCTGAAATATCTTAACAGAAAGAAGGGAAGTGAAGTTAAAGTAAACAGTGCATTTGTTTGGACTAAGTGGTGAGATGCTTTCCAGCACAATGTTGCTTGAGGGGTGAGCAAAGGACAGAGGTTGATGGCTGATGCTTACACATTTGCAGAGAGTTTGCAGAGAGCTTCCAGCTACCTGGACCCTCAGACAGTTTGCCATAGGGCTTGCAAATAGAAATGGAAGACAGACTGTTAGATATCCCCCTGTGTCCTGAAGAAATATAGGGAAAACAAGGTAGCAGCTGTAGCAACTATTATCCTGATTCTGCTTTTGTGTCACTTTGTACCTGTACAGAAATCACTTTACCACCTTTGCACTGTAGGTTTCTTACATATGCACAGGGAATTGTTAACCTTTTTCTTGTCTCAGAGTAACTTCCTGAGAACTATTCTTTATCTGGAGGCCCCTTGAGCCCAGATCTTTGCATTAGTCCTTAGCCTAAGTAGAATATTGCCCTGAGCTGATGAGGTGGTCTCACTTGTTTCAGAATATATAAGCATCTCTCATTAATTAAGGACCACTTTGTGTCTCATCTCTTTTCTGGTCCTGAATCAGCAAAAATAAGCGTGGCAACTCAGTCATCTGTGTGTGCCAGGAGTGATGCTGTGGTCACTGAAAGGTTAATTTTATTTTTAGTGTCTTGCTTGCTCTCATTATTTTTCAGTTTGTGTCATGGAGGAAGTAGAGCGTGACCGTACCACTCCTGATTTTCAGTGCCCTGGCGAGTTCTTATATGCTGGCTAGTGCAGGCAGCACCAGGAGCATATGTGGGGCTTCTCACAATACCCCCTGCTAGCAGGGCTTTGCAGAGCAGAGGTTGCTGCCCCCAGGGCCTGCGTGCTGCATGGCAGCAAAAAGACAAATTAACTCTCTTCTCTAGGTATCATGTGGAATGCGGTTATTTATTAGCCATCTTTAAATGAGGTCTGCAGGACTCTGCCTCCACTATGACAGCAAGTGGGAAAGGTGAAGCAGAAGGCTGATAAAGCAACACTCAGCTGTTTGGGAGACTGACCTTATGCCCACTGAGAGGTTGCTTGCTGCAAGAGCAGAGGTACGACAGGGCATGTGATCCATTCCACAGCTCCTTGCTTCAGGAGATACAAATTATTAAACAGCTGCAAGAAGCACAACAGTTCAGGAAATGATCATAGCTCAGCATTATCTGCTAAGAATGTAAATAACCTTTCTAGGATCTGGGACAGAAGTTACGCTCAGAAGAGCAGAAGATATTTAGAAACAATGTTCCTTCCACTTACACCAAATATCCTTGTGACACCCTGCAAGGAGTCTAGATGCTGTTGTATACCTAGCCTTCAGATCTGTGAAATGCCAAGGTTTGAGAGTGGGTTTCTTCTTTTGCAAGGGAAAAATACTAAGGGAAAAAAAAAAAAACAACCAAAACCACCCAGGAATAGGATGGGGGAGAAACACAAATTGCTGTTTGATTTTTGATCTCCCCTGGGAGTATTTCAGTTCTGCTTTCCAGATTGGAAAAAAATCAAAAATCATCAAAAGAAACAAACAAACAAAAAAAACAAACAAAAAAGCCCCGAAACCAACTCCATAGCAAAGAAGAGGGAATTGAATGCAATTTTCTTTAGCTCTATTTCTTTCCCTGTGGCCTGGATTTGGACATAATTCTCCTTTATCCTCAAAGTAGGAGCTTTCCCTGTGGCCAAGACTGGACCCTGTACACACATTCACAAGAATGAACAGGTCTCAAGTGACATCAAGGTCACTTAATTCCCTTTCTTAGTATTTGGTCAGTCACTAAAGCACTACAATAATAACCATGGTAAATAATACGTGACAGGAATATCTGAGAACCTCTTTCCTGCACTTTGAAATGACAGTGTTTGCACTGAGATCACATGTAGTATCAAGGAGTTCTAGCTTTGCATGAGTCATCTTGCATTTTGATTTTTATACAAGCCTTCTTGCCTAGCAAACCGAGGGCTGTTGATTTTGTTATTTGCTTGCTTAAGGTGGGGAGAAATGGCCGCTGTGAGGGGGAGGAAGGACTGTAACATTTGTTTTCTTCAGTGAGCAATCAAATCCATTTCATCCCAACTAGAACAGAAAAGAATAGTCCTTGTCTGCTTAGGGCAGAGCAAACTGAGTGGAAAATAGGAGCTACTATATTTAACCATGCATTATGTTGTTATAGCAACTGCATCCATAAAACTTATATCAACGATGCCATATAAAAAGCTACATCAAAGAATCATTAGCTGAGCCTATTCTCATCAGTTCAGTTTAGAAAAACACCTCTCAGTCTTTCAGGATGTTTCTTAACATCCATCAGCTCAGTGGTAGGTTGTAAATGGGACTGTGATATTGCTGCAGAAATGATATTTGGGAGCTTAATGCTGTATCTCTCTTGAGTTGATTGTGATGCAGCTTGAGTGCCACCAATGCCTTTTGCACTTACATGTCACAGCTTGACTTCTGAGTGCCCCATTTATGAATGCCAGCCATGGTACACAGCACTGTGAGGGTGGATTGCACCAGGGTTTCCTCAAAGAGGAGATCTGAATTATGCCAGTTAAATTAAAAACTTAAATGCCAATTTCAAATAAGTGTATCAAAACAGTGATGGCCATTGTCCAGCCATATTTGGTAGGTACTGATTTCAAAAGCTGTCTACTGGATTACATCTCTACAAAGCACAGTTGTGCTTGTATTGATTTTCTAAGTTCAGGTCTGTAAGAACATGTTGAACAAGAAGCAAGCTGTTTCTATGATAATTAGCTTGATGATAGTGTATGGGTTCCCATCTACCATTTTTATTGCAGGTCTTTGTACAGTGCAGGGCTAGAATAGGACTCTGATCCCTCACTCCTTTTAAGCATCTGTAGCCCATGTATTTCAAATGAGTGACATCTCATTTATGTTTTCAAAGCAGATTACAATCTTATTTCCCTTGCTTTCTCCCAGTAAATCCTTCTTCCAAACCAACTATTATTTGTTCCACCTTGGAAAAGGATTTTTTTGTGTCGTTGATGTGTATGGTTGGGATTCTTTAGGCCCTAACAGAGTTGTAGGGTTCCTGCAAAATAAAGAGGATTGGAGAAACAACAGGGTGCATTATCTTATGTTTCAGTCTGTCCTTTAACAGCCCAGCTCACTTCTGGTATTCTGTTTTAACTGTCTCAAATGTCCTAAGCGATGGGAGAATTTGTGAATGGTAGCTGTGGTTGGACCCAGACTCTGTCCTTAAGGTCAAGAAAGAAATGTCCTGTTTTTTATCCTCTAAGTTTCTGTTCTTTCCCCTCAGATGACTGCCCCATGCCTGGTATACATCACTTTGGTATCTTGCTGGGTATTTCCTCCTAGATTTCATCTCATTCCTTAATTTGACTAAGCTCATTCAGGAACGTGGAAGGGCACTGGGGTGGTGAGAGCCATTAGGGTAAGGTTGCACACAGGGCACTGCATTGTTGGTAGTCAGCAGGGATTCCCTTCCACCAAGAAGTTGTTGGGGTTTTTTTTCTGAAGAAACAGCCTCAAGGAATGTCCTTCCCAGTGTCACTACACTGCTAGCAGCATGACTGGAGCAGTGACACTGCACATTCTTCTCCCAGTGCAGGGACCTAAGCACAGAGCCAAAGAGAAGCTCTGTCAACTGGAAAATCTCTGAATCGCCACTATTTTTTTTCTGAATGATGGAACCATCTTTTACCACTGTGATCCACGTGAGTACAGAGTGTCTGAATAGAGTTTAAAAAGCTGCATGTTGTTACGTGGTGTAGCTCAGGGTGCATGGAAAGGCAGCCAGAAAGTCCAGTTAGGGAGGGAGGAGGCGTTCCAGATAGTAAACATTCAACATCTGGCAAGTATATCCCTCTAATGTCTTGGTGATTCCTTGGAGACTAACTGTTCTTCCTCTTTCACATCTGTTTCATCAGATTAATTGGGCAGATTAGAGGTTAGGATCCTAAACGGAGCCCCAGCGTATCTTGAAGACATCCATTCTTTTGCCGTGCTCTTGAAAACTGCATTTCCCCAGGGCTCTACAGCATCCAGTGTAGCACAGTGAAGGGTTTTACCTTTGGCACCAGGATCTAATTGGAGAGTGAAGTCATCGATTTCTGTGAACAATTTCTCACTGAAGAGAACATTACCAAAGTTGTGATCCACCCACCTGAGCATCAGTCCTGCTTCTAACCAGAGAAGCTCTGTGTTCCCTGAGGCAGAGGTCCCAGCTCCATCTTGACTTATTCCTTCTTGCCTTCACAGGCTGATATCAGGGATCTGTACTTTAGAGCTAGCCCACTTGCTTTGCTGACAGCTTTCATTGAAGTAGGCTGAATAAAGGATTTGGGAGCTATCTCCATTCAGCAGTTTGCAGAATGGGGTTTGTTGGCCACTTCAGTTTTTGTGCTGGATGATAGCTACAGACAGAAGTAGCTTTCAAAGCTGCTGGTCCTTGAGGGATGGTCCTTGCAGTGCAGGAATGGTGGATGCCATCACAAGTCTCACAGTATTTTGGAGCTCTTCTTTGCAGAGGGTTGCACTTGGTTTCAAATGTGGATCTGAAACCTACAAAAAGACGGGGTGCAGTGAGAAGTACCTTGAAATCAGCTGCCCTTTGGGATTTGATGGGTGGATGGGAATGAGCTCTATATTTAAAAGAAAAGAATTTTTATAAAAGGTCTCTTTGGAAGAAAAACACAAAAACACTGCTAAAAAAAGAGCCTGTTTGTGTTTGACTTGTCAAGATTTTATGCCAAACTCTTTCATTTCACCCAAACCACAGCAAGTCCAATCTATAAAACAGCATTCCCGAAATGGCAACAACAGACAGCTGCAACCTCTCCCCTACTTGGAAGCGTCCCATGGAGAAAGCTTCAGCAGGGTGGAGATGGGAGCGAGGAGATTGATTTGGGGGAGGATTGGCTGGTTTTATGAACATGTTGCTTTCTCTCTCTTCCTCTGCTTCTCTCTCTCCTTCTGCAACCACGCAGTTCATTGCCAGCTCTAGCCTGAGAAATAGGAATGAGCAAGGGTGCAATTCCTCTGCACCTGGGTGGAGTCCATTCTGAGAGCTCTGCACAGAGCTGAACTATTTGGCTCAGGACAAAAAGGATAAGGAAACGATCCGAGTTTCTCTGTGCCTGTTCTTCCAGATCAGTATCAAGTCTCTCTAGCTGCAGTGTTGAAGCCCTTTCCTTAACCAAACCATGTAGTTTGTGCATCTCTGAGCCTTTACACAAACACAAGCCCCTTCATTTTCTGCTGGATTAAACTTTCCTTCCCTGCTGAAGGTGCCCCCTGCTCCTGCTGGAACATTTCCATCTGAACTGGATCTCTCTTTGTTTCTGTTTCTAGTGGCCAGAAATGGTGATTATTAGTTCACTCTTGGAGCAGCTCTTCACAACCTTTAACTTGCTGTCAGTTAGTGCTTTGACAGTCTCTCAGTACAGCAGCAGCACACCCAGAACAGGCACTAGGACTTGGGATAGGTCGCCAAATTTCCCACCCCTCACTGCTTTCTCTCTTCAAGTTTATTTTAAAATAAGTTCCCACCCTGCTAGCTTTACTGAGTGCTGAATCACCACTTTGGGTGGCCAGATTCTAGCTGGAGGGGAAGAAACTTCTGGCAGAAGAGCAGAGCACACATTAATGGAGATATTTAAACCTTTCCCTTGCCTCTGAAAAATTGCTGGTAGTGTTTATGGAGCAACATTGACAATCTTGGTCTGTACAGTAGGACTTGAGTAGTGGGGTGTAAGAGGGCTAAGCCAATATTACAAGGCCACTGTTTAGCAGAAAATGGTATTGCTTGTTGATCTTTGGCTCTGGAGGAGACCATTGGCAAGAAAAACTATTTAAGGCATATGTCTCCTGATTGCTGTTTGAGTTCCGCCATGACCTGCATTCTGGCTTCGTTTTTGCTTTGAATTGCTTTGGCTATTCATATTTCAGTACTTCCTATTTTGTCTACTCCTGTGTAGCTAATCCTTTTCCTTGAACTTAACCAACAGCCAGAGATAATCCTAGTTTGAAAGTGACTGGAGAAACATAACAGTTTACATATAATGTATGTTTTATCCTGGCTGATTTACACATGAACTGTCATGTTGTCCTTTGTTTAATACACCACTATAAGATGATAACAATCTTTTTAAATATTACACAGGGTTAAATAACTTTCCTTTTTTTTTTTTTTTATTTTTTATTTCCTTTCTCTTTTTGGCAAATGTTCCATTGTTTGGATATCTTCTTCTAATGGAAGAGCAAGCCTGGGTCTGGGACAGCTCTGAGTGCCACCTGCTGGAGACCTGCTTCCTCCCATCCTTTTGATGGGCCAAATCTGGAGGCATTCAAATGGTGATGCAAGCATAGGTGTTCTGTCACCATGAATAGGGCCAGAGCAGAAAAAAATTGTCCCCTCATTCTATTCCAAAGGACATGTTTTTGTCACAGAAATTTCCCAGGTAAAAGTCATGAACAGATCAAAGTCTTACTGAGCAACAAGTTGGAGCAAATTCTTGGATGTCCCAATGCCAGCACAGGTTAGAAAGAATGAAGTTGGTCCCCAAGCAGGAGCTGTCAGCTATGTTCCTGGTCAGCAGACAGACCTGTAAGAGCAAATGCTATCGAAGATAACCTTTGGCAGCCTCCTACAGTTTCCCTTAGTGCAACAGAAGTTTGAGAGTGACTTGGATTTATGGAGCTTATTTGTGCTGTGTCCCCAGCAGCCAGCATAGAAAAGAAATGGCAAATTAATGTGGGGATTGAGGCTTACTAGTGCCTCACATATGCCTCCAGCATCTGCTCCTTAACTTTCTTTTAAGATCAACTATTGTAAATGTGTATTAAGAGAAAGGGGTTAATACAGAGTTCATGTCTATAACGTCAAGATTTGAGTACCTTCATTATTGTTTACCTACGTGTATCTCTTCTTTCACAGGTACCTGCTTTCAGAGAGGAAGTTACCTGAAGGTATGTCACACAGACAGTCATGACTCTGCACACATTAGGCAATCCTTCACATGCATGTTCTGTCCAGGGCTTCATCTGCCATACCCACCTCTATTTGAAATGTAAATGAAACCCACAACTGAACCCTTTCTTGCTCTTTTATCTCCCTGCAGCCTTTCACCAGCTAAGGCTCCTCTGCAGTCACTTTCCTGTCTGGTTTGAGGAGCTTATGCCTTTCCTGTCCTTTGGGGTTGTCCCGTATCAGTGGTGTGACTTGATGTCTGCTCTATGATTTTTGCAATCTTGCTTAAATATAAGGGCAAAATCAGTTTTATTCCCTGTTAGTAGCACATTGCAGACCAAGATCTAGTGGAGAGAGCTGGGGCCAAGATGGCAAAATGCCCTGTAACTCAGCTCTCCCTCTAGTCTCTTCGATTCTGCCATCTAAGAAAAACAGCATTAATGCCAACTCCTGTCCTAGGAACTCTGAGATAACAGCAAAGAGCTGTGTATGCGCTGTATGCAGGACAGAGAGAGAACAAGGAACTGCAGTGGTAGATGTTGCTGCTAGATGTCAGATATTTTCTAGACCAAATCAGCTCCGTGCTCAGTTCATGCTGGTTTAGACATGGACATCAGACATAATGTGGTCCTGAATAGACTGGATGGGCTGTGCCTCAAATTGGTTCAGGTTTGAAACAGACCCACATGTAGATAGCATTTCCATTTCTCTAGCAGCATCATGAAACTCCTGAAGCTATATAAAAGCCTTGCTGCTCTGATTACATCACATCTGACATGACCTACAAATGCTAAAGGAACGGGGAGCTCCCATGCTGCTGCTTACGCTAAGCCTTTCCAAATATAGTTCCAGTCTCATTGAAATTCCTGGTATTTATAATTTGATCTGGCAGGCGTGCAGGGCTGTGCATCAGAGGGGCTTAATGAAACAAGAGTGATGCTGGGATTGAGGCTGTCTGGATAGAGCTGAAAGGCATGTTCAGGCCATGGAAATGTCCTGCTCTGCTGTTGGTAAGGGAGAAGTATTTGCGGGTGAACCCGTGTAAGCTCATGTGATCAGGGAATCCAGAGAAAATCTCTCTGCAAATGCAAAAGCCAGCTAAGCCTTGCATTGCCTCACTGATATGCAAATGAGCACCCTAAATATCCTGCTTTGCTTTCTAATGCCCTTATCCAGCATAAAGACAGCAGGCTTTTTATAATCTGTAATCAAGTTGTCCAGGCCAGGCACAAGCACGTAGGCTTGTTTCTAGAAGCCAAGACAGCTGCTGGTATGAATCCACCCCAATTGCTGGCCCTGTCCAGCTTTAACCACCACTCTTTCAGAAGAGTTGGTGTGCTGATGTCTGTCAGGAGCAGTGCAAGCCCTTAGCATGCGTAGATCTGCTAATAATCTCATTCTAGGCATACTTGCTGCATAAGCAATTTGAAAGTAGAAAGCCAAGCCAAACAGGCTTTATGCGCTTCTATTCTAGGTCTAATCCACTAGCTATATTGATCTTGCCCTTTCTGCCAACCTAGAGAGGTTGTATTACACTGTTAATCCTGTCCTGCCCAGGTCACAGGCACAGCAGGCTCTGAAGAGCTTCACCTGCTGGTGTCATAGGAGTAGACTCATCAATGGCAGCACTTCTCTTACCCTGCTTGGCAGGGTGCAGTCTGTTTCTCTCAATCCTTTTCCATCTCTCACTGAACTGTACATTCCTTCCCTGCTTCACTTCATCTCACATTCCCATGCAGAGCAGCCCTTGCTGTCAGCATGTGGAGATCCTTGTCATATCACTGACACAGAAGGCTGTTACAGTGCCTTTCATGTTGTGAAGCTTGAATGCCCATGGCTTTGCCTGATCTGACCGATGGGGGCCCAGGAGGCCCAAGTGATGAATACTAGATATTGAGTGTGGTTGCAGCTGTTTTGGGGACCTTACTGCTGAGATTTGGGGAATAGCAGGAACAGAACCTGCAGGCTTTGCTGTTCTGAGGAAGAGAGCTGGTGCATTCTAGAGTTAAAAAGAGCACAGATTTGCCGCTTGGAAACAAGAAGTGTTTTTAGTGCCAAGTAAAAGCTGTCAGGGCACTTCTGCATGGAGCAGCAACACACTCATCACTGCGGAGCATCCTTCGTGACAGCAGGCTGAAACCTTATGGCAGCTAAACAGCAACTGCTCAGTCTGTGACGTGTCAGGAAGGACCGTGAGCAGCCGGGCTATCAGGAGGTGACACAGGCCACCCAGTCACCCAGCTGCCTGCATTCCCGCACATCCCAGGGACACACTGCAGGGAGCTTGGCACTGCTGTCGGTCCTCCCAGACAGCATTGCACAGCTGCAGCTCCACAGGGACCCACACGGTGACCTTGCGAGGTTGAGCAGCCGAGGCTGCAGTGGGGAGCAGCAACGTGGCACGGCAATGACATGGTTCTGACCACAGGGCCACCAGCACTGTAGGTGCTTGCAGTGACCCAGGCAGGCTGTGCGTTTGCAGCTGCCTCGGGCCGCCATCTGCCGGCAGCTGCAGGAGGGCTTTGCTCCTTTCTTTTGAAGGTGAGAGGAAAGAAAGAGATGGAAAGGTAAGGAAATGTTTTGGAGTTGGTCAGGGCTGCCATTGTGGGCTTTGGCTGGATTAAAGCAAGGCTCGTTGCAGCAAAGTGAGCATGTCACTAAAATGATCCATTATGCAGCCTTTGTAGCAATTCAACATTGTTCTTTATCTCATTGGAAATCTAATGGCGTATCTGACTGCATGTCTACACAGCAACTTTGCCCTTTCCTGTTGGACTACAGTACAGTATCTAAAGCGTGGGGCATGATCACAGCAGGTTCTGAGCCCTGAGAAATCCCAAAGCAGCTCTTTTGAGAGCTATAAGCTCTTACTGGGGGCAGCAGTAGCTCTGAGCTCATCAGTGAAGACAATTTAGACATAGTTTAAAAAAAAAAATAGAAATTAAAAAGCAATTAACCTTTGAGTTCAAAGGTCTCTTCAAAATTGGGAAGAAAAAAAAAATCCTAGTCAGTATAATCTTTATACGCTCCCTTCATCATGAATTTCTGAGCAATGAATTCTAGAACTCTGAAGTGTAACTGCCACGCTGAGTTAATGTTTGATACAACCGTTCCTGAATCTTGTATTTTTTTCTGTAACAAAGAAGTGGAATGGAAATAAGAAATCTTGTTTTTGTTGATGAACCAGAGACAGCTATTTTAAATTTCCATTATATCAGGCATGTCCAACCTGCAGCCTGCTTACCAGGAAGAAGCAGCCTTTCCTTTGCAGTCACACCTTACTTGTGGCACTGCTTTTTGGCACTACATACATTTGTGAACAGCTGTTTTCAGGGACAAAGCACAGGAGGAGTAAAATTTCATCAGAAGTCTGACAAATGCTGTGAGAGCTGCCACTCAGAGAATTGCAGCCACTGCCATTGAACCAGGCTGATGTGTTACTTCCACAAAAACAAGGTCACATATGCCTTTTGTGCAAAAAGAACAGTATAGGGGAATCTGCAAAGACCTGCTGAGCCTGGAGAGATGGCTACCTTACAACAGATCTGTTGTTCTGACATATCTATCCTCTTTTTCTGTCTAGGGTGCCGTGTGCTTGTCCTTGAGTCAGTAAATCTCCTGCGGAAGTACATCTCCATCCTGGATGTGCCCCTTTCCTGCCTGCTGCCCAGAGACGTGCTCTTCATACTCACAGAAGAAGAGAGTCAGCAAGCCAGGGTGAGACTCTGTATTTGCTTAACCTGTTAGAATAACTCATCATCATTGTGAAGGCTGTGGTCAGAAGGTTCAGGTCATCATCACAGAGAGCTTCGCACATAACTGTATCTGTAGCTTATAAATACCACTAGTGAACAGTCTTCAGTGATTTGTGAAATAGGAATGGGTGAATTGCTTTACTTCATGTGCTGTGTGGACAGTAGGACAGGGCTGAGCAGATTTACAGCCCAGAGATCATCTGTAGTCATAGCGCATTGAATTTTGAATTTTACAGTGTCCAGGACGTAAAGTATAGGAGGACACTGAAAACTGCAGCCATATTAGGTCAGGAAGGTTTTTGTAATGGTTTCTCAACTGTTTTTCCTTCTAGAGAGCCATGCAGTGTCATCACAGCCAGCTCCTCTGGTTTCGCCGCATCTATATGCTTTTCTCACGTTATGTAGTGATCAATTCACTCCACCTTCTAGAAAAGACAACGCTTACAACTCAGGGAGTAAAAGAATGAGAAAAAAGAAAAAGCCTGTGCCAGGACAACCTCTAAAGAAACCCCAATTATTAGACATTCAAGAGGACGGGATTCTCTCTGTGTAGTGTTCTTTCAGACTACAAAAAGCAGGTTGTATATAAACTTTCTCCTGAATCTTGTTGCCTGATACATTGAGATGAAGGGGGTTTAACAGCTCTGTTTTCTCACTGTAGAAGCTTGAATAGAATGTGAAAATTGAATTAGCCTAATTAGAAGTCAAAAGAAGGAGTACTCCACTAGAGAAGATATGGCACAAACTGTTTTTCTTCTGGACACAGCTATGAAGACAGCTTTGAAACTTTATCTCTTGGTACTTCTGTAAAATCCAAATATTAGGAGCGGCTTTTACAAGATGTTCTATGTTCACAGATAAAACCAGAACCATGAGACCTGTCTTACTCAATCAGAACTTTAAAAAGCCAAAGCTTGTGAATAAAGCATCAGAAAGTATACGTTTTTTTTTTTTCTAATTGCACTGATCTTTGCTGCTACTGCTGCTGCTTTGAGATGCATTGTGTTGCAGGCTCCCCTTTCCCAGAGCATCCCTCATGAAACACAAGCATTTCTTCTTGCTTCAGAACATGGGGCTTGAGATCAACTTAAAAGAATCTCAACAGGATCTAAGAATGAGTTGGAAGAGACCCAGACTGTAACTAAGTCTTTTGTAGAACACATGGAGACAAAAATAGCAGTGTTTCAAAAGTTGTTCCACTTATGTGAAGGATATCTGCAGGAGCTAAAAATCCTCACCCTTTGTGTTAAAAGGTAAGTGAAGATGTCAGCTTTCAGTGATTAATTCCTTAGGATACACAAAGATTTTAAGAATGACTTGGCATTCTGTGGGTTACAGTGTAGCAAAGTCAGCAATACTCCATGTTTCTGTAGGTCTTTGCACTCATTCACGTGGGCTTGTAGCTGCTGGCACATCTTCCCTGCATCTACGCTGCTAGGCAGTGCGCAGTCGAGATGAGAACTTACATTGCCAGATCATGATGTGCTGCTGTGAGCACATCCTGCTCAAGACAACAGATGAGTTCTTGGTTGTACTCGAGCACGTGTCCACTGTTACAAGAGTATGACTGCTGAATTCAGTTTGCTGGCCATGTGTCAGTGCCTAAGCATATGCCAACTCAGCCTTAAAACCATAAGCAAGTCCAGGCTTAAGCAAATCAGTACTTTTAATCACGTGGATAACTTCAGGGTCCCTCTACTGCATATGTTTAATCACCTGTATAAGTACTTTACTGAACCTGAGCCTAGTAAGCTCTTTCAAAACCCCTTAACTCTCAATCCATGGTAAGTTCACTAAAGTTATTGGAGAAAAAACAGCATGAGCTACTTCTTTGTCCTAAGCAAGAGATTATCTTATATAGGACACTTTATATGGGACATTTCTGTAAGCCAGACTTCATTATTTTTAGAACTTTGCTCTGTTTATTGTGATTAAACTTTACTATAGCTGAGGGTGAATTACCAAAGTACCAGTCCTGGAGTGGTTTATTGAATAGAAGTAGCTTTAAAACTCAGAGTCACAAATGAATGGCACAGGCAGAATAGAAATATTTATTTAAGAAACAGATAACAACAACACTCAGAAATGCCCAGACTACAGTTCCATGGCAGTCTCCAAGTTCAGCTGTTAGAAGGGTATGTCAGGGTTTTGACATGTCTCTGATGGTCTTATGTTCCTTCACTGCCTTCTCCCATTCTTTGCCATTGATATCCTCTGTAACAATGCTGTGCACGGTGCCATCATCCAGACAATGGGGAGCTATCCCTAAGAGAAAGAGAGTACACAGAAACCTGCTAAAGAGTAGGAGATAGATGCATCTCTGCGCTCTGCAGATGGGACACCTCAGAGATTGTCAGTAAATGCTGTCAGTTCAGCTACTGTCGTAAGGCTGAGGAGTCTGGATGACAAAATTGTCATGGGTGGAAGCCCACAAGTCACAGGTAAGGCTGTGGAGGAGCCACAGGTTCAGGCTACAGCTTTAGATGTTTGGTAATTTAGGAAAAAAATGAAGACATGATGCTCTCTGCTCTCACGCTAGCAACCAGTGGAGTTCAATCCAATTTTGCTACCACAGTTTGCCAGGTTTACTCTTTTTACCTACCATAGCCATCTGGATTGGAGCGAGGAGTGTAAAAGCTCTGCACACCACAGGTCTTGCAGAATGTGTGCTGGGCACGATGTGTGTTGAAGGTGTATGTTGTCAGATTATCAGCACCCTAAGCAGAAATAAAAAGCAATGTAGATACATAAATAGGTGTATTAATTACTTTCTGTGAACTTAGAGCTAAGACATAAAATTTAAAAATATCACTTTCTTGTCTCTACTTGAGATACAGAATTAGGGCAAGAAAACTGGGAACCACTCACATCTTTTACAATAATAATAGATTACATGGATTAGGTAATTTCTTTCTGTTAGTGTTTGTGGCCAGGTTCTTACTGCATTCTTACTCTACCTTCAGCAGCTTGAAACGTGAAGCTGGGACAATGAAGTGTCTGTTCTGCTTCTTTGTGCAAATGCTGCAACTGTAAGAGAAAGAGAAGACCTTTCTAGAAGCAGCAGATGAGTTGTAATACAGGAATCAGATCAGAACCAGCTCAGACCTCTTGATGACGGAAGTTCCACTACAAGCTAAAATGTTTCCTTAGCCTCAAAGAGGTAAGTGACAAAAGTGGACTCATATCAGTAGTGTTTGCTAAGTACACCCATGAAACAGACTGACCCTATGCAGATAAGCAGTAAGGCATTCACCTCTAGCAAGCATTATATGCCTTTTTTTTTCCACGTGTGGAACTTTCAGTAGACTTACCAAGGACTAACTGTAGCCTGAGAAATGCATTAAATCTTTCAGATCAGTATGCCAACTTTTCTAACGTTAATTAACTTGCAAACAAGAAAGTGAGATTCAAAGGTTACTCATGAGCTGGAAGCAAACTAGTTGCAGGTGGGGGAAACACTTGAAATCAGACATTGCTGTAGTTTGCACTTGTGTCAGAAATGTAACATTTACTGGAGCAGACCAAGTTAAAAGGGAATTGATGTGCTTTGAGTGCGCTGTACTTGAAGGAAACATAAAGCAGACCACTGAGCACCCGTAGTCACTAGATCTTTCCCATCACTTTCTGCATGAGCACAGATGAGGGGACCTGAAGTCCTGCCCACCAGTGCATCATCTGCAATCACCTGCACTGATCCCACATTGGATCAGCACATAATTGGGCACATACCTTATGGAAACAGAGCAGAGGATGCTCTCCAGTTTTATTAGTCTTTTCTCTATGACATTGACTGGAAAAGCATACGAGCTCTTATTCATTTCTGAAACAGGAAACCAAAGACTCACTTGCAGTTAAAAACATGCAGGTCTGCTGAAGCCCAGACCTCAAAGCGGATGGCTCCGCAGTGACAGCCTCCTGTGTGTTTGACCAGGCCTCTGTGCTCACTGGAGAGAGAAGCAACAGTCAGGTTATGTGAGCATAGATTTTTATGTTGGCCTAGGAAACATTTAGGCTACTCTATTACTCAGTTTTGCTTTGAGCACTTGCAGTACACCTTTAAAAAATATCTCCTGAAATGTATTTAAATAAAGTGCTCCAGAGTGAAGCAGAGAATGAGTTTTGTCTTCTGCACCTATTGCATTTTTGATTTTATTAAAACAGCGAAAGGAAAGAACTGCAGTTCAAGTAGAGTGTACTCTGCCTGTAACACAGGATGTGTGCTCCTCTGCCATGGGCCAGGCCAGAATTCTGGCCTCAGTTACAGCACTAGCCATGTCCAGCAGTGATAGAAAGTGGTGTTCCCACAATGCAGCCCTCTTGGAGCTGGGAAATGGTTTTTCCCACATTTTTTCCCCACAGCTGCTCCAGCTCTAATACTCCTCCATGTAAAAGCTGGAAGCAGCAGAGATAAGTGCACTCCACACTGTACTGAAACATTTTATTTTGCATTTTAATTGCAGGGGAACTTTACGATGAAGGAATCTCTGAGCTTCTCCCTCTCCCCCAGGGTGCATCCATAGCAACTCTGCAGAATGAACACACCGAGTCGAAAGCTAAATGCAGAAGAAAACCCATTTCCTTCCAAATTTCCACTCCCACGGGCAGTTACTGATCACAGCCCGGCGATGATGTGCCGTGGACCGAAAGAGCACAGGAGGTGGGTGCGGGTTTAGGTGAGCCTCGGCTCCCCCGGGAGGGAATGCGATCCCCACTGGCGTTTGTGACCGAGGAGCTGTGAATTAGCCTAAAAAGCCACTTTGTGCGGAAGACCCACCCCCTCCCTCGGGCCCGTGTTCACTGCTGTGCAAGCGATGGGATCTGACCCGTCCCGTACTCACTAGGCGTCCAGCAGCAGCCGCGCCGCCTCCTCGCAGCTCAGCCGGTGCCGCTCCTGGAAGGCGGCCCAACGCTCGCTCTGCGCCCCTAGATCGAACGTACCGGCGGGCAGCGCCTGCTCCCCGCCCCGGGAGCCGCCCGCTTTTTTCCCTCTCTCCCGGCGGTTCCTACCCGCGGGCGAAGCGCTGGCCGCGCTGCTCCGCCGGGAGCGCCGCGCGTTGCCCGCCGCAGCGCGCCCCATGTGCCGCTCCCCGCCCTGCTGCCCGTTGCCGCCAGGGGGCGCTGTCGCGGCGCGGGATAGAGGCTGTGCCCGCGGGGCGCCGCTGGTCGGGGGGCTCCGCCTGTGGGCACAACCGGGAATGGTAGCAAGGAGAATCCCGCCCCGTCAGCTGCTTTGCCCCAGTGGAAAGCGAGCTTGTGCTGTATCTGATAGAGATTTGGTGGCAAAGACGAGTTTTCTGCTGAGAAAAACAGCCAAGGAATGGCCAAGCTGAGGGTTTGGGGCAGCAGGTGAAAGTGAATTCATCACATTTATGGAATCTGAGCCCCAATGCCCGAGTGAATATGGTGAGTTCAGATCTGTAGGTTGTGAGCTCAGGGTGCCAGCTGGCCTGTAACATACCCAACAGTGGTAGAAATGCCAGTTATTTGCAAACATTATCATGAGGTTTTCTCTTTAATTGTAAACACAGGGTGCCTCACATAGTCAAGGTTGTCAACTGCTTTGCAGACCTGAGTGTGTTGTGTGACATCTCAGCTATGCATCCTTCCTCCTTTAAAAACAAGGCTGTGTTCAACAACACTGCAGTGCATCATTATGTGCGTTCTGAAGCGTAGTGAGGCTCTGTCCTTCCTGAGGTGTGAATCATGATGGCAGCTCTGCAGAGAAATGGGCTTTTATGTGATTCCCACTAGGCGCTTTTTTTTTTCTTTTTAACAAACCATCACCAGAATCTTTAAGTTAAAAGGAAAACAAACAACACAGCACAGCCCCTGAAACAAACACAACCTCTGACAGTGCTCCTCTGTTGGTAAATAACCTAGAAAAGATTATTGACAGACATTGTAGGGCAACGCTGTTTCTGGAGTGAAACTGCTCAATGTGGGGTAAAGAAGAACTTGTAGGCATCTAAGTTGCATTTGGTGGGGAGAAAAAAAATCACTCCGAGGCTGAATAACCAGGGTGGCTGGAGTGGAAATGTATTTTGTTGGAGCGACAATCAATAAGTTGTATTGACAACAATTCTTAATGCCTTGCTCTTCTCTGGAAGCGGAACAGGGAGAGATGTAAACAAGTGAGTTACTAGTCTGGTATGGAGCAGAACAGGCACCAGAGGGTCACGTCTCATCCAGGAATATAGCAAAGCAACTGGACGATGACGAAACGTCCATCAGCACTCTCTGGTCTGGAAAACAGCTTTAAAAACATGCATCTGCAGTGTGTGGGCTGCCTCCTGAGTTGGCACATAGCAGGACTCGAATAGCAATCCAGTGGCTCAGCATCACCCTTCACTGACGGTAGGAAAGGGTGCTGAGTTACAGTTTCCTGTTATTCCCCATCTGAACCTCTGTACTCGTTATTCATTCTAATGGAACCATTTTAAATATGCTGTATGTGACAAATTCTGGCCCACGTCAGCATGTTCTTCAGGAGCGCCTGATCCTGGGCCACTCCCAGACTTTTAGTCACACTCAACTTCATGTTAGTCACCTTATATTTTGGGAGGAAATGTCACTCAGGTGAAACTGGAGACCGTGAGCTGAAACCAAGTCTGTGTAGTCTGCAGCATGGCTTCATCTGCCCTAGGTGTGGGGTATGGCCTGCAGCAGTTGCAGGTTTCAGCCTACAGTGGTCTGTCCTCTAAAAACAAGAACAACACGAAACTAAAAGGCAGAGCATGTTTTAGGAGCTGCTCATGGATCAGTTCACAAACAGACACCTGCCTGCTTTAGGAGACACTAAACATCTGTACACCCTCCTAAAGCAGTTCCTGAGTGAAAACTGGAGCGTGCAATCTATGTCATATATGCAAATCTGTCAGTTTCCACTTACCTCCACTATTAATTCACCATTTACTAAATGTAGAAAGCATTTTGAGAAGCTAAATTCTGTTCCCCTATGATGTTTCAAGGAAAGAACTGCAAGAAAGAAAAAAATTGAAAAGCAGAATGCAGTCATTTCAGAAGGTTACAGCAAAAATATTCTTCCTCCTCTCTCATTTGTTTCAAAGGACTCATAAAGCTCAAAATTAGGCCTCACAGGAAGAGACAATGCTAGAACTTTACAGCAGATCTCTGGCTGATGTTAAATTTTACTGGTATTCTGATTGCAAGTCCTAAATTTCAGTGGTTGCATATGGGATTGGGGGTACATGCACGTGTGGCTGTTAGATGTTGCCCAGTGCCTAAAGAGTTAACAGCCCTCACACTGATTATTTCCAACGTTTACCAAACATTAGTGGCAGTAGAAGATAAAGAATGTTTTCCTCTAAAGCTTCTGAAACACAATAGAAAAGGAAGAAACATTCAGAAAGAGGTGAGAAAGATAAGAGGAAGAAAAGTCCAGTAAATGACTGTTCTCTTTGGGTGTATCACATATTCAAAGTTCATCAGCTGATGTGTTTTAGTGCTGAAGTACAAAGGTGCTTTTCTGTGCCATGCAGCTCTGCTTGTATAACAATGACTCAGCTATGCAGAGCTGGCTTGCAGCCTGTGTGGATTCTGCCTGTAAGGGCATTTTCACTGCAGAAGCAGCACTAAAAGCAGCGACATGTTTGTGGGTTTAAGGGAAGTAGAAACCGTAGATGCTTTTTGTCTAACAAACAGGGAACTAGAAGTAGTTCATAGCTAACACCAGGCTTAAAAGCACTGAGGCGTTAAAGATTTCACAGTTTGTACAGGGGAGAAAAATATCAATGTTTGGATTTTAGTCTTAAGATCATGGGGGGGACCTTTCTGGATATTCCCCTTATCAAGGGATCCGAGCTGGATCTGAAGACAAAGGGTCTGATGGACAAAGGCTGTTCAGAATGGTCTTCAGTGTTGCTGTTCAGTAGAAAAATGTTAATTATTCACAGCATTCTAGACTCACTTCTTTCTGTTTTTCAAGATGGTTCTCTGCTATCCTGCTCAGACACAGCAAAGAAAACAGGAACAAAGAGAGCTCCTTCACTGCACTGCAGTTTGGATCGGCTCCAGCAGACTCGTAAGCAGGAGACAGACTGCAAAGACACAGACATGTAATTTTAGAACAGATCCAGATATTGTCGCTTTCACTGGCATTGTGTGCAGGCACAAACCTGTGTTTTCAGACTGATGTCTTTGTAAAATGCCCTGTGAAGAGTCTCCTGACATCAGGAAGCGAATTGCCACATCTTCCTCTGGATCATTCAGAGCAGGACAAGCAAGCCCAAGCATGTTGGTGGTAGAAGCACAGCTTTTAAAACAAAGCTGTGTCTCCTGTGTGCTGCAGTCAAAAAACGTTTTAAACAGGCAGGGGGACAAATAAGTATTGCCCAATTTCCCTATTTTTTTTACAAGTCCAGCTAGTTCTTTTTGTGAAGTTTTCTGCTCCTGAATTTGAAGCTTATTAAAAACTTTGTTTATTTAAGTTATTCTTAGCATAAGGCTTAGAAAAACAAAACAAAACTCAGCGAGTTGTCTTTTTTTGGTAATGTCATAACATCTTACAGTACTTTGAATTGTGACTTGTTATTTCTGCAACCCTTGAGCTTGGCTGTACAAGGACAAGCAGTAACACGGCACAGCTCTATTTGTCTTGTGACCGGGCCTTATTGCAGCATTGCAGGTTTGGGCAGAAAATATCTCCACAAGCATAAATAGATAAACATAATTATCCTGTGTCATATACAGTAAGATAAACCTGAGATATGTGTGAGTAATTCTAAGAGGTAGGACAATATACTGTTTTTCCGTATGGCAAGTAGCCCATTTTTATCTGGACAAAGGAAAAGTACTGATCTCGCTGTGCATACACGAATCCTCTGATTGTCCAGCTGCCCCAAGTTAAACTTTTGTAACTAAAGATAAACTGATTGCTTCATTTGACATTGCTCATGTGCAAATGCTATGCTGTTGCTAAGATGGTAGCGCACACAAAAACAGACACCGCGTTCTAGAATGTTCAGATTCATTGGAAACATTTCTTTGACCCCAAGTTTTTCTCTTCTGAAAGCAGGTTACTTTGTACTGCTGCCTAATGACCTACTTCTGAAATTGCTGGCAAGAAACACGTGTCCCCAGCAGCAGGCTCTGCACCCTGGCAAAGGCTGGAACCACCTGTGCACTCAGTCCAGTCACAAGATACGGCGTTCTGTATTTTCAGGTTTGCATTTATTTATACACAGTCCACAGTCAGTGGCTTATTCACCTAGAGCTACTGGAGGAAGGGCAGTATACATACTAAATACTTAGATATATTTAACTAGAAAGCGAACAACTGCTTTCGTAAACAGTTTAGTCACAGGCTTTGCCAATACTTTGTTTGTTTGTTTTTTAAAGGGAGGGCTCTGGCATTTTCTGGAAGTGCTGAAATCCTTAATGCAAGCCCAAAACACTCGGGCTAGGCTTTAGATTACTTTATGGTAAATCTCCAGTTTAGCAGCAACGGCCTTTCACATTTGTAAATATTATTTCTAGTTTCTCATGGCTTTCCTCTCAGAGCTCCTTGTTTAGCTGCCTTGGCTCTAACATCTACTGCTTTGGCACTGCGCACGCAGAATGAACCTATTGGAAACAGTGAGCAAAGTTGGCAGTGTTAAGGAAATGCATGTAATATTGCTTAAATCCGCCCTTTGTCCTAAATCTGCATAGCTGAATAGTATCTCAGAGGTTGGTGACTGCCCCAGAACAGTCTCTGAGCTTTCCAGTTACTCTTTTCCTCCCTTCCTGCCTACATTCTGAATAACTGCTGGAAAGATTTATTTCCTTTTTACTGTAAACCACAAAGTGCTGAGCAGACGCGGGCCTTGCTAAAAGAAATGAAACCAGAGGTTTTTCTTTTTAACTGAGGGAAATACAGCTCATGGCTCTGTGTTAAATCCTGCTATTCACAGCACGCCCATGCTTCCTGAGCACAGGATTTACCAGCAAGTTCATCTGCATTCACCGAGCAGCAAATGAAACAGCATGAAAACCTTTTTGGATTTTGCATTCTCTGATTACGACACAAGAGCCAGTCCAAAAGGTATAATGAACTTCAATTAACACCAAGCACACTGCCACGTTGGCTCACAGCAGGAAGCTGCTCTGTGACCTGCTCAGGGCTTCCTGTTCCGACAGCAGCTAACAGCCCTTTCAGCAGCAGAGCTCTCAGCACTGAGGAGCTGCCATGCAGGGCAGGCTGAGGGCGGCTCAGGATTCAGGAGAGAGCAGAGCCAGCGTGACACAGCAGCAGCTGCTAACGCTCGCCGGCTTTCTGTGTAACGTTTTCCAGCTCTTCTAATACACATTTCTGCTCTTCCTGGCTTTTCCTTACAGCCACACACAATAGGAGCGGCCCCAGCTATTCCGGTCCCAGAAATGAGCCGTGATGCTGTGGTTACAGGGTTCCTTTTGCTCCTTTCTCCCTGCCCTAAGCAATAGCTGCCAAAAAGATACGGAGTAAACACAACGCACCCATCGCCACAGGGCCTGCGCGCCCTCCATTTTCCTGCTCTCTCCCCCCCTCCCCCCCCCAATCGAAATCTGCCCCCGCAGAACAGGGCCGCCCTAGCAACAGGGCTGACCTCACCGCGCACCAATCAGAACGCTGCAGCGCTCGAATGTTCCAGAGCTTTCTTTACAACGACCTCTCCCTATCAGCCAATCAGCAGCCACCTTTCTTACTGCTACACCAATCAATGCCGACCTTGCAGCCGTTTGGAGTAGCCGTTTCACCGCAGCTCCAGATCCCTCCGCACCCTCCGAAATTCGGGGATTTTTAAGGGTCTCAACTCTCTGCCGAAGACATCAGGGACCCCCTTTGCTCTTGGAAGAGGGATTGGAGAGGTAGGGAGGCAAGTATTTGTTTTACCAGGGGGGTTTTGTGAGGGACTACTTTGAGGGGTGGATGGATACGTCAGCGCAGGAGGGGCGGGGACTGTCGTGCGGCTGGGGCATAAATACGTGCGGCGCTGCGTCACTCCGCAGAATACAGTTGCTGCATTGAGAGTTGTGTTTGTGTGGAGCTGCGCTCAGGGCCGGAGACGTGAGTTGTGTGGTGGGGGTGCTGGGGCGGGAGGGGAAAGGCATGGGTTTTTTTGTTTTTGTTTTTTTTTTCCAGTCAGGGAGACAGAAAGGGTTGGAGTGAGTCTTTTTCGAGTAGCGTTTCCGAGGGGTGGTGGTTGTGGAGTTTGTAAATCCGTCCTAACGACGCTGTTAAAAATAACGACGTTGTTAAAAACCGGGGCGGAGGGTGGGGGGGAGGGAGAGAGATTTGAAAAAGGGAGGATGTTCGAAAAGATGGCGGATGCGGCGTTGTGCTGCCCGGAAGTGGGGAGCTGAGTCAGCGCCGGGCAGCTCTGCCAACATGAGAGCCCGCGGCGGGGGGATGGGGGGTGTGTTGCCTTGCAGGTGGGGGAAGGACTGGGCTGGCTCTGTGCTGCGTGGGTACTGCTTGGGCTTTGAAAAGTATTGGGTACTACTTCAACGAGGAGCTGGAGAACAGGAATTACAGGGTTAGTAATAGCTTACTGAAATCCTAGTTTATATTAATGTAATATGGATTAGTGAGTCGTTTTCTCATATACAAAGCATGTGTGGGCTTATGGGTGACTTACTTAATACTGGAATTTCTGTACGTTTTTCAGGTAAACATGCAGATCTTTGTGAAGACCCTGACTGGCAAGACCATCACCCTTGAGGTTGAACCCAGTGATACCATTGAAAACGTGAAGGCCAAAATCCAAGACAAAGAAGGCATTCCTCCCGATCAGCAGAGGCTGAT
>NW_024962276.1:6466287-6648559 GCF_019238085.1 Lagopus leucura
GGGCGCACCCTGTCTGACTACAACATCCAGAAGGAGTCCACCCTGCATCTGGTGCTGCGTCTCAGGGGTGGCTATTAGTTGTCAGCAGTCTTGTCAAGCAAGATGCACAGCACTTGTGTTTGCACTGTAGTCTTTCTAATGTCTTAAATTAAATGCAAACTTAACTGCTGATCTGTATGTTGAAATGCTAATAAAGTTTTCTGTTGCACATTACATTGTGTTGTCTGTCTCAGTTTAAGCTAGTAAACCCAGTATAGATAAATGACACACACATTCCTTTTGGCTTTTTTCTGTGGTGGCTTAAGAATCTTCATGTGGGCTGTGGAGTATTTGGTGGTGAATCAACACGAATTAAGGTCTAAGCACTACTACTGTCACTAGTTCTTTCTAGAACTTAACATGATCTGTATTTCCAGAAAGGATACAGCGTTCCGGTGAGGACTTCAGAAAGCTGCTATCAAACAACATTAATGTAGGACTAAGGTAGTAGGAGTGTGTTGTAAGCTGTGCTGTGTTAAGGTGGGTGGGCCTGAGATTCCATTACCTCACAGTTAGGTGCAGGTTCTGTCCCACTGTCCTTGGTGCAGGCTGTGTATGTGGCTTGCCAATTAGGTATTTTAATATTTCAAATTACATTGTTCCACTCATAAAATGGAAGCGGGCTGTTTTGTTGTAGGCTTCACTACATCAGACACTTTCTATCTGGGGAAGGGCTCTTTGCAGTAGGCACTGTTGTGGGCAGTTTGGGGGGCCTGCTTGAATTGATCAGCTCTAATGAAAATGCCTTCAGTACTGCATAGCAGAGGGGTGGGTGCAGTGGGTCTCTTTGGGTTAAACACTGGCCTTCACAAAAGCATTTGGAACTGATCTCCATCCAAGCAGGCATTGGGAAATACGAGGTGAAGTTTGAGATGATGGTTCAGGCACATTTCAGGCACATAATAATGGACCTTAAAGGATGGATGTCGTCATCCAAGTTCCTTTTTATGGAAACTTAAGCAAGCTATAAGGATCATGGCTGTCAAGACCTTGATCTGTTGAATACTAAGAGCTGCTTAAGTGTTCAATTGGAGTCCGCATCCACGTGCTCTATGCACAGTGCTGTGCCAGTGCACTTTGTTCATTAGTGGTGGCACGTGGTGCAGCGTCGCTCAAATACCACGCTCACACATTACTGAGCATGTCCTGGATATGACTGGAACAGCAGTGCTGACACTGGCAGTGCGTTCTTAATATGGGTGTGAACATGGGGGAAGATTTAACCTGCTGATTGTAGGCAATTTAAACACACTTCTGCTAGTCACAGCTGTGATTGGAATTATTTGCAGCAGGTTTTGATTCCCTGCTTTCCTTAGTGTATAAATTCCCTGAGTAACTCACAGTCCAGAGGAGATATGGCAGTGAATAAATTTACTTTCTCTGCTGATTATTTGCTCACAGTGAAATCAGCTGCTTTATCTTCCCTGGATTATAATTAAGAGATGTCCTTTCTCAGGTTCTTTCAATAATTAAACAGTGCTGCATGGTAACAGTCACAGTAGCTAACTGATCAGATTAGGCAGGCTGTGGGTTCAAGGGGGTTTTTGTTTGCTTTGGGTTAGGAACGAGTCTGTAAGGGGCAGGTAGGTTTTTCCAGAGCCAATTACTGAATGGGAACTGCTGCTGAAGTGCTGTTCAAATGCAGCGCAGAATCCAGACTTCCTAAGTGCCATTAGGTCCAGCTGGTAAGCTGGTGCAGAGCTAAGTTTGGGGCCTGGCCTGCTCTGCAAGAGCAGAGACCCTGGGAACATGATGTGTAGGCATGGGTGCACCAGCACCAGTGTGCGCTCAGTGACCACAATGCATTCAGCCCAAACCGAGCTGGGGTGGTGGCCGGGGAGCAGCTCAGGCCTGGTCTGTGCAGCCTGGACTGATTGTGCAAAACTACCTGTGTGTCCACACGCTGTTTTCCCAGCCCACCAGGTAAGGCTCATGCTGAAAGTTAATTATATTTGACTTATTAGAAACGGCACAGAACAGCAGAAGTACAAGAAGTGAAATTGAGAGGTGCTGTAGCGTTGCAGTGCTGCCCTGGCTGGAGGGTAATGTTTCTCACAAGGGTGTGCTTGCAGCTGCTTGCGCTGTTTTTCAGTGTTAAGCAGCAACAATTCAGGATCATGGAGTGACCACCCGGTGTCACTGTTGCTGCACAGAAATGCTACTTTGAAGCGGATTTTGTGTTGTGTCGATTGTATAATTGTCAGTGGAGCGTTTCTTCAGGCTGTAATCCTGTAGAAAAGGATATATTGAGTACAAAGATACCTCCACTGAAGGTATATGAGACGTGGATACTTCCTTCAAAGGCCTAAAAAGTAATATAGATGGGAGCATTTAAATGCAGCAATGCAAGACCAGTAGTTAGCAAAACACTGTTGTGTAAATAATTGAGTTATTGGGGCAGTAGCAAGTTTTGAAAAGTAGTTATGTTTAAGAATATTTGGATTTTAAATTGGGCACCGTCTGATCCCTCAAACACTGTAAGCTTCCATCTGCGTAACTATAATAAATTGAAATTCATCCCTCCACTTTGAGTTTTGTTAACAGTCATACGAAAATTTGGCGTTGCAAAAAGACTTGATATTTCCCCAAGTCTGAAAGAGCACTTTTAAAAGTAACAGTCTGCTCTTCTAGCCTTGTGACCTTCATGAGGTCTGAGTGAAATGCTCACCCACCCGTTGTTCCAGGAAATCTTTTAATGCTCCTCTCTACATGCAACTCTTGCAGTCTTCTTTCTTTTGTGAGGGTGATTTTGCGTTGCTGCCCCTTGCAGTGGCTACAGATCAAAGCTGTAATTAAACAACAGACAAAAGTAAATGACTTTGTTTTTCTGTTTACAGCATACGGAAAATATGATATTAATTATAAAAGTATTTTTCAGTGTTTGGTAAAAATTGGTGTGTTCATCTATACTCTGTGTATGATCAGAGAACACATACTTTAGGAGACGCTCGTTCACATCTTCTCAGAAAGCTGTCCCCCCTTCTGCTTCCTGTTGCATTCTCTTTAATCAGGTTTGAGTCACTGTTTTTTCTGCCATGAATTACTGTGCTTCTTCATACAGTGTACATCAGTACTTGTGCTGCAGTGCTCATTTTGAAATACTTTCTTTGACTGAACTTAAAATTTCACTTAGTGTTTAATTTCTCTCTTTGCGGTTTGAAGTTTTCTTCTGCCTTGCTTCTCCCTTCTCCAAAATGGAAATGCAAATGTTTGTCATAACATCCTCCCTATGAAAGTGTGTGCGCATGTGTGCACGCATACCGATGTTTCTGTGTTCTCTCAGCAGCTCCATGTTTCTGTTTTGCTGCATTGACCTCCCAGCTGGCAGTGATTCCTTTCCCAGCAAACTGCACATTTGCCTTCCTCTGTGTAAACTATTAAAACCAGATGAGCAGAACCAAATCTGTTATGATGCACTTTTGTAGGCTGATTTCATTCCCTGGTTAGAATGGTGGGCTGACTCATGAAAGCTGAGGGAGGGAAGTTTATGCTAAACGATCCTGCTTGATTCTACACCTGTTGTTACCCAAGGAAATTAATGTTCCGGGAAGCCCCACATTGTCCTGCTGTCCTGTCACTTGAATATTGCTTTGGGTTCTCTGTAAGCTTGTGGTAGCTTTGGAAAAAATCCGTAGCCAGAGTTCAATATGTCAGGATGTGACGCATCCCTTCTCAACTTTTTTGGAGCGCTTGTTAACTAATTCATAGCTGTCAAGCTGTTGGTTAAAAGAGTTATATATCATTTTGTTAATTAACGAGATTTGCTAGATGATTTCTAGATCACATATATGGCTTTGTAAACCATCAGTACTCTTCACAGCGTGGATGACGATACTCTTGAGCGGCTTTGTGCTTTGGAAAGCCATCGAAGGTGCTGAAAGTCATCCTGCATTGTTGCTACTGGGAATAATGATCGTGCTGTGTCCTCTGCCCACAGTTCTGTTAGAAGAGAAAAAACTGAGACGCTTCATGCAGTCTGATATCTTCTGTGTCCCAGGGGTCCTGTTTTCAGAGTGATAAGTGAACAGTGCTAGTGCATGTGCACGGTGTCAGCTACAGTCTGTTGTGTGGATGCCACCTGTGCTCCCAGAAATAGCCTTTCCAAGACTTGGTGATTCTTCTGGAGAGCCCATCAAGAGCTAAGCACCAGTGGTAAATTAAGTAACCAGTGGCATAAGTAGTTAGGAATGGGGCTGCTTTGTGGAGGCTCTTGTCCATGGGATGAGCAGCTGCTGCTTGTTATAACATTCTGGCTAGTTTGTCTGCTGGGGTTTGCTTTGCCTCGCAATGGTGGTGCGTAAAATTGTGTGAGAACTGGCTTCCCACAGGAACAGTCGACTTCAGATGTTTTCATGCATTCTTGATCTCATGCTTTTCTTGGGCAGAGTGTCTTGTGACAAACCTCACAGCTGAACCACAGGCTCTGGCATTGCCAGGGTTTGATCATCCCCTGCGGTCTAAATGGGCTGTTGGAAGCCACGAGATGTCTCCCATGCAGGAAGGAGTTAAGCATGATGAATTTGCAATAGCCAGCCAGCTTTCCCATATAAGAGCAGTGCACTCATTGGCTCTCTCTTTTACTGAGAAATCTATCTAGTCATTTCCTGTGCAAGCCCTTCTTCACTTTGCAAAAAGCTATACAGTTGAGTAAATAATCAGGCAGTTATTTCTTCTCACAGGTTGGATTCTTCCATGGACCACCACCAACTAGGAGTCCAGTGTCGTGCCATCACCAGAGTGCTGAGATGAGTGTGGTGGTCTCTGCGGAAGAAAAGAGTTCTCATGCATGGATGTAAATAATTTGTGGGCTGCTTTCATGCTTATTAACACATGTTATTTGACATCATTTCAACGGGGAAGCTATTTGGCTTCTGAAGGCTCAGTTGGGACTCCCTGTGAGATCAGTTCTTGGCTGGAGCTGGCAGCAGCTTGGGGTAAGTGCTGTACTCTTCCTCTTTTGACAACAGGGCTTTTTTTTTTTATGCTGTACTACTCAAAAAGGCTCGGTAAAGTTGCAGAAGGGGACAACTCAGTTCATGAGAAGTTAAAACTGAGCTGACAAACAGAGACTGCTGCCTGTTTCCTAGGAAAACATGACTTGGATGTATTTATTTTAGCGTCTTTGTTGTATTTTTTAAGGACCATTTTGCTTTTGCTTTTAAACCAGACATTCTGTCTGTAAACAACTGTCACTAAATAACTTTCTTGAAGCTGTGGAGAGAAGGAAACTGCAACTGAGTAATGACTGGGGGGAAAGGAAGACAGAACAACAAGCAAACTATTATGGATGTACAAATAGCACTCTGAAGGATTGGCAAATGTACCAGTAAGTGTTCTGAGGGACAAAACGAGGCTGAAATGGGATTGTAGGGTGTAATCTCATGCGTGCAGAGGAATGTTTGTCAGTAAAATGCAGACTAAACAGAATGGCTGAATTGTAATGGTTTGTCATGAAACCAGCCTTTGGACTTTTGCTGTGAGATGCGTAAAGATATTCTGTGGCTGCTTTCTGCTTAGAGCTAACTGTGCTGCCTTGCATCCTAATCTAAGCCAGAATCTTTATGGTGTGTCCATGTACCTCCTTGCTGGTATAGGCTATGGAGTCTGGCTTAGTCCCAGCAAGGGAGAGAAAATCCCCATTTGGAGGGAGTACATGTGAATAGGACAGAGTTATTAAGCTCTGGTTCAGGCTGGTAATTGTGGATTTTTCCTTGCTGCTTCACAAACTGCGACTCTTCATAATGTGCTGGCTGCAGGCAGCTTGCACTGGGTGTGGATCTGGGATGTATCCAGATAAACAAGAAGAGATGTCTCAGAAGGGTAAAAAATACTAAAGTGGGCTAGCTGGGTGCTGTAATGAATACTTAGGTTATGTGCACGGCACATCTGGGTCCAGCATTGCTTTTGGGAGAGCTGAGCTGTGTTCAGGTTCTGAGGACTATGCGTGTCCGTGTGGCATCCAGCATGTGTGTGTGCCTGTGCCATGGAGCTGGAAGTTGGAAGCCTGTATTCACATGGCTAGGGAGTTCTCTCGTATTTTGCCCCAGTGCAGTGCAACAACACATGAGAGGAACATAACTTTTGCAAATGTTTTCCCCATGAAAACGGTGCCTTTCTTAACATGAGAGAACATGAAACAGCTTATTGCTCTGTTTCAAAAAAGTTAATCTATAGTTAATCTTACCTTTTGGCCACTCAGTGACTGGCTGGTGTTGGCTGCACTGAGACAAGAACAGTGATCGTAGTCTCCTAAAGATCCACTCTCTTTGCCTTTTATGTAAGGAACCCATGCTGCTGCCAACAGGTGAGATCATCTCACAAAAGGGGTTCAGATGTTCTGTCGAAGAGTTATCTGTATTTCTTGTACTACTTCTGGCAGTCTCCACTTCTTGTGCTACTTTTCTAGGTGTGCCATGTTTAAGACATTGATCCTTTATTCAAATACGCCCGACTGTGCAGAACTTTATTGAATCTTTTCTCTCAAGACACCTATAGTCAACTGTAGGAGCATTGGACCTGGAAACGTTTCCTCTATGTCTGTGCCACATGGCTCACATTCTAGGTTTGCGAACAAATTGTATTAATTCTCCCATGCTATTGCAGGTTTATTCTCCCAGTGGGCAACATCTGGTGATCTGCAAGGCCATCTCTGCTAGAAATGGATAACTTCACAAATGATCAGTCAGGCCCATGTCAGAGGAACAGGTTGGTAGGACTGCTAGAAACAGATGACAGTATCCAGGAGGATAAGCCTGCATCTAGTACAAAGGAAGAAAGATCAGGACAATATGGAAAGAAGGGAGAGCCCCGGCCCTTGGAGTCACCTTACCAGAAGGAAAGCAGTGACTACTCTCCTAAAGTCATGATTAATCTGAACTATCGGCCAGGACTTGTGAGCAAGTGAGTAACTGTTATTTGGCTTATGGTTTTGGCTTTGGTTATTTTGGTTATTTGGCAAGGATAGGATCACTGTTGATCTGTGCTGACTCCTGCCTACAAACTTTACAGAAGTTGAAACTAAAAGTGGCAATGCAGAAATATTACAGCTGTCTGGTAGAGGTATAAATAAAGGTAGGAAGGGGACATGTTAGCCCTTCCTCTCCGTACTTGGAAGGTACGGTGTGTGTTGTTTATTTGGGGTATATTTGAACCAAATAGCACCAAATAAGCCAAGTTGAGTGTAAGAGCAACTTAGCATGGAGCTCTATACATCTGAACTGTTCTTGCCAGAAAGGGATGTAAATGAGCTCATGTAGTGCTTTATACCACGTGGTGGGACCTATTCTGATCCTGCAGCTCTCTTGGGCTTGTCTGTGCTCTGGATACATTCCAGGACTGCACATCAGGCTGCATCTGGGAAGAGCTCCAGCTGATGGAAACAGCAATCACTTAAGAGCATTATGGGAAATAGCTGTCTGTATTTTTCCTTTGACTCAAAAATACAGTTTTGTTTTTTTTTTTTCTGAGAAACTTTTTTTTTTTACCTCTCTCCTCTTTTCTTATGCAACAGACTAGAACTTATTGCATGCTCTTGTCTTGCAGTCTCCAGGACTTCTTAACACTGTGCTTTTCTTCTGCAGCCAAAAGGACCCCAATCGCTTTGACAGAGACAGGCTCTTCAGTGCAGTCTCCAGGGGCAGCCCCGAGGCACTGGATGGCTTACTTGAGTACTTAAGGAGGACCTCAAAATTTCTCACCAATTCTGAATACACAGGTGGGCTCCTGCTCAGAAACTGGGGTAGCAGAGGCAATGCTTGTTAATGTAGCACAGGGAAGTGCCATTAGTTGCATATTTCCTAAGGCTTTTGCCTCTGCTGCAGACTTAGAATACAAAAGCCATTAAAAATATTGGGTTTGGTCCTACACTGAGTTAAGTTCTGGGTGTGCTGAATCAGGTAATACAGATATGTGCAAGACATATATCCACAACCTACTTGATACTTTTTTCTTCTACTAGATGCAAAGACTGGGAAGACTTGCTTAATGAAAGCCCTGATGAATTTGAAAAATGGAAGGAATGACACAATCCCTCTTTTGCTGGAAATAGATCAGAAGACACAGAATCCCAGGCCGCTTGTCAATGTGGCATGCTCTGACTGTTACTACAGAGGTAAGGTTTCTGCTGGTGTTGTGTCAGATGCACCTCCCCATCAGACAGGTGAGACACAGAGGTACAGGAGAAAGAAGGGGATTTGGTGTTTATGTGGCACTGCCTTTCCAGAGTTCTGGTGTAATTACGGTAACAGCCTGCTCATCTTTCCATTTCTGATTTCTGATTCTGGCACTTTCCTCCTCAGCCTTTTGCAACTTTGTCCTTAGTCTATAAAACAGAAATAATACGTGTTTAATAAATCCACAAATATGAAAGAATCTGTGTAGCAAAGTTTATACAGCATTTCTGAAAGTGAAAGAGGAATACTACCTAGCTGTTAAAGAATGAGTTCTGCTAGCTGAGTTATCCTTTACTGTTTCAACAGTGCTTTGCCAAAGAGTCCTCTGCTTGTTCTCTCTGATATTGGTACTGATTTCTGGGTTTTTGCCTGTTTCCTTAGGCCAGACTGCACTCCATATTGCCATAGAGAGAAGGAGCCTGGACATAGTGAAAGTTCTAGTGGAGAATGGAGCTGACGTCCATGCCAGAGCTCATGGTGAATTCTTCAGGAAGAAGAACGAGGGAGTTTGCTTTTATTTTGGTGAGCCTGTGTGGAGCACATTTCTTTGGGTTGTTTTAATGCCTTACTGTGTTCAGTGCCACTAATCTTAGCTGGGTTTGTCCCTCTCTTCACAACTTCACTTTCAATTCTTTCGATTTCTTTTCACACTTCCTGCTGCCCCTCCCAACTGCTGTTTTAATCTCTTCAGGTGAACTTCCCCTCTCTTTGGCTGCCTGTACCAACCAGTTTGAGGTTGTAGAATATCTTCTAAACAACCCCCACCAAAAAGCCAGACTCCAGGAGCAAGATACACAGGGAAACACAGTCCTCCATGCCCTGGTGATGATTGCAGATGACACTGAGGAGAACACCAAGTTTGTGAGCACAGTATACGTTGAAATCCTGAAGGCAGGTGTGAAGACTGACCCAACAGTGAAACTGGAGGAGATCGTGAATTATGACGGATTAAATCCCCTGCAACTTGCTGCCAAGACAGGCAAAGTGGAGGTAAAGACAAATAGAGGGAATTCCTGGGGTTGCTGGGAAACAATGACAACTGCAGCATACATCCTCAGCATAACACCAGGGTCTGATGTAGTATCTTGCCTGATATGAACCAAGTAGTCTGGTGTTCAGATACAACAGTGTGTAATGCAGAAGGCAAGGTGTTTATTTGAAGGTGATTTGGGTCACTTGGGTCACTTTGTATTTTAATTGCATACACGTTTTTCTGATATTTTTCTCTTCAGATCTTCAAACACATCATCCAAAGAGAGATCAAAGACCCAGTGTACAGGCACCTGTCCCGCAAGTTCACTGAATGGACCTATGGACCTATCCACGTCTCCCTCTATGACTTGTCTTCTCTAGACAGCTTTGAGGAAAACTCTGTGCTGGAGATTCTGGCATACAGCAGTGACACACCAGTGAGTGCTTTTTACTAAAAGTTAAAGACAGCAACAGTTTCTGCATCACCTTGAGATGGTTTTGATCCTTTGGTTGTCCTAAGCTGAGGTTGTCCTAAGCTGCTTGGCTTTTCTCATGAAGCCAAACAGAATTAACTTCCCATGGGATGTGTAATGTTTTTCATACTTAAGACTAAGACAGTCTTAACTGAGTAAACCCTTAGGGATAGCCTAATTGCAGCCACTGAATTCCAACCCTGAAAAAGATAATCCTCTGGTGAATTCGTGTTTCTGTTGATACTTTGATATGTTTGTTGCTGATGGTGGTTTTCTTCCTTCTTAGAATCGGTACAAAATGGTGGTTTTGGAGCCACTGAACAAATTGCTTCAGCAGAAGTGGGAAACATTTGCTTCCAAGAGATTCTACTTCAGTTTTATCTCATACTTGTCATTCATGATCATCTTTACAGCCATTGCCTACTATCAGCCCTTAAGGGTAAAGGTAAGCCTAATATTCTTTTATCTAAAAAGACCTGAATGAATGGAGTTGAGCTTTAAAAAGCTTGGGGTGTTTATCACAAATGCCAATGTCAGTATTTGGTTTTTTTCTTCTTTGTCTTTATCTTGCAGCCTTCATTTCCAGTGGAGTTCACAGCTGGAGGCTTCCTGTGGGTCTCTGGGCTGATCATTATTTTGCTTGGAGGTGTATACTTAATTTTTGCTCAGGTATGTGGCTCTCTGGTCTGGTCTCATTGTAAGAATGAAAACAAGCAAACAAATCCATCGCTGACATGGAGGCAACAGATTTGGTTCTGTTTGATTCTGAGGTCAGAATGTGCATGAGTGGATGGCAGGAGAGAACCCTGCTGTGAAACACAGTATCAGAGTGATCCTGTAATGACAGGAGTGGTATAGACCAGGCTCCAGGGCAAGAGGAGGAATAGGCTCACAGCAGTAATTGATTAGGAGTAACTTGTGATTTATGGTACTAAAATGCATCTCTAGCATTTAATGCTATTAATACTATTAAGAAGGACATAAGGCTGAGCCATTATTTAGCCTTTGTTTGTACTTCTCCTTTTACAAGTAAGGCTGTGGAAGAGTGACTAACTGAAAATTTGGATCTTGGCAATGAAAGCACAAGGAGGAGTTTGTGGAGTGAACCTCTCTCCTGTGCGATAGGCTGTGCCAGCAGGAATCGATCTGTAGGATGTTCTGTTGCTCTGATGAATGGCTACCCTTGATTTTTCTCAATTAGAGTCTGTATCTGCGGAGGAGACGCCAGTCCCTGAAGACTATGTGTTCTGACAGCTGTGTTGAGATCTTGATGTATGTCTCTTGAGGTTTTTTGCGCAATGAAAGCACGGGTGAAATTGGTTCTCTGCTGTGTGCTGCTAAGTTGCCCTAACATTACTAGAGAGATGGTGAGCAGGAAAGATTGATTCTCTGCCGCTGTCTCTTCTTTCCACCCTTTCCCTGCTTGTTTCTCCTACCTGCTGCATCTTGTCATAACCCTTTGTTGTAACAGACTTAGTGGGGTAGAGCCTGTCTTTGGATTTGTGGTGGAATACAGCAAAGGGCAGATCTTCGGTTATTCCACAGTTTAGAGCATGTTAGAAAAAGAGCTCAAGTTTTGAATCATCACCATGTCATAAATTTGATCAAAAAGAAAGAGACTTCATATTTTTTGAGGACAGATGTGTAGATGCATGTGTTTGCATGTATGTGTGCATGTAATTGTGAGTTACAGTTCTTTTTCTGTTTTCTATCGGTTATATGAGTGGCATTAAGCAGTTGAGAGCTTCCATACTGTGAGATTAACCAGTTCATAACAAAACTGCAACAATATGCACATTTGGTTGTAACAGGATTTGCTTATATAAACTATGTGCCTGAATAGCTGTCACTTTGTGTGCTCTCTGTAGCCTGGTAAAACATGTTCACTTTTCCCTGCAAAACAGAACTGCAAATGGGCCTTATTGCTGAAGCAAACTACTGTGTCACTCATTCTACTTCTCTCCAGCTTCATCCAGGCTTTCTCATTGCTGTTGTCAGCAGTCCTGTACGGTGCAAGTTCAGAAAACTACGTGGCAGTGATGGTGTTCTCCCTGCTTCTGGGATGGGTGAACATGCTGTATTACACTCGGGGCTTTCAGCGCATCGGCATTTACAGTGTCATGATACAGAAGGTCAGTGCTTGGGAGACATTTTATGTGAAAAACTTTGATGTGTCAGGAGCTAATAGAATTCCTGCAGTTACTTTTATTCCCTCAAGACCATGAAAACCGTAAAATGAATTGATATATGGACTTGAAATAAATAGCAGAAGGAGATTAGATTTCTCCTTCAAGTACAGTTGTGTGCAGTTGTACAGCTGTGGCAAACCACTGCTTTGCCATCTTTGAATCTGGCAAGTTAGAGCAGCTGACATTTACTTGTTGGTCAGAAAGTGACAAATCCAGCAGTCAAAGCCAGTGTTAAGTTCCCTGGAAAAGCTGTGCTTGGACTGAGGAATGTTTCCAGATCCATGTGAGAGTTTGGGACTAGAAAGGCAAGGCAAAACAGAGGTGAGAAGGGAAGGAGTCTGACCACCAATTGTATGAAACCGAGTGAGGATAGAAGAGAAAGAGCTATGTGCATTGAAATAATCTGGGAACAGCTGCTTGAGAAGGAATGACACTTCCTCCTCGTTTATTTCAGACTATCCTGAGAGATCTGTTGCGTTTCCTCTTGGTTTATATTATCTTCCTCTTTGGCTTTGCTGCAGGTAAGGACCTAATCAGCATCATGTTATAGGCTGGGCTGCAGGAAGCAATGTCTTTCTGAGGAGGATTCAAATTCTGTTTTTCTTGTAGCTCTGGTTACGCTGATGGGGGACGCTCCTTCGCTCTCTCAGAACAAGTCTGTTGCTCAGATGGAGAGTGCTGGGAGCCATGCTATGTATGGTGGGCTGCTCAGTGTCTCCCTGGAGCTCTTCAAGATCACCATTGGGATGGGTGACCTGGATTTTCACGAACATGCCAGATTCAGATACTTTGTCATGCTTCTGCTGCTGCTTTTCGTGATCCTCACTTACATCCTATTGCTCAACATGCTGATTGCACTCATGAGTGAGACTGTCACTGATATTTCTGGTTACAGCAAAAGTGTTTGGAAGCTGCAGGTGAGACACAGTGCTGCTCAGCAGTTATCATGGTCCAAATTCCCATTTGAATTTTATAACATCAGGCATGACACTGTCTTTGTCCTAAACCTCAACTGTAAAGTTTTCTTTTATATAAATTTACCACTCTGGGGATAAACTCTAACATCATTTTTAGGTGTATTTAAAGCTCATGCTGTTTGCCTGACTACAAGCCTATTCAGATCCACGTGCACAAGTAACTTGAGTGAATTACAATTTTGGCCTGATACAGTTAAGCTAAGGAACACTTTGAGGCTGATCTCTGAAGTGATTTTCCAAGTCAAAGTACTTGCTGACTGGGGAGAAGATTTAATGAAAGTGAGGGACTGGGCTCTGCATGGCCTGTTTTTCCCTGACATGGACTTCTTCTTTCAGAGGGCTATTGCTATCCTAGAAATAGAGAAGGCCTGGCTGTGGCGCCAAGGAGGAAAGAGGAGATCTGGCTGCTTGATGTCAGTGGGCCTCAATAAAAAAGATGAGAGGTGGTGCTTCAGGTAAGACAGATGTGCTGTTACCCTTAAACTCCAGCATAGTGATGGATTCCTGTGAATGATAAGCTGCTAACCCTGCTCCACCACAGGAGTTTCAACACTGACTTGGCTGTGTGTCTCAACCACATGTTCCTGGTACATGCACGCTGGCTGGTGATTTCACTGCTGAAAGTTTGAGAGCAAGTCACCAAGACGTGTGCTGTTCAGCCCACATCTGTGGATGTGGTGATGGTGGCAGGCTGTCTGCAGCAATGCTTTCTTCACTGCTGCAAGTAGCTGTGCTTGGAGTTGGCTGTGGTGGTAGGGGTGTAGGCTGGTGTCCCCTTCCCTCAGGAGCATGCAATATGAGTGCAACATGAAAAGGCAGTACTTCTCCACCCACTGAGGGGCTCAGAGCGCAGGTAAACTTTTCTCTACTCAGAGAAACAAAGTGCCAGCAGCACTTCTGTAGCTCCAGGGTTTTACGTGCAATGAAGCGTGCATAGAAAGGGGAATCTAAGAGGTTCCTTTGTATTAAGAATGTTCCCTGGAGGAACGTGCAGAGGGATAGGGATTTACCTCAGAGAGCTTAGACTACAGAAGGTCTTTGCTCAAGAAACTGCTCTGTAGGGTGCTGTTGCTACAATCAAAGTATTAAGTCTGTGTTAGCAGGATGGAGTTGGCCACAGGACGATGAGACCTGGATGAAATGCTGTGCTTCATGCATCTGTGTCTCTTGCATTTTGTTTCTCCAGAGTAGAGGAAATAAAATGGACAAGTTGGGCAAAGGAAGTGGGAGTTCTCAAGCAAGAGCCTGGAAACACCAATGATTTGGAAATAAATCCGGAAGGTAAAGTCAAATGATGAGGAAATGTCTTCTGTGTCCTTTTGGCTTCCTGCTCAGCCACCCTGTTTGCAAGTTATGTCTTTTGGTAACAGAAATTTTAGGCCAGTTTGCTCAAGAAATTGTTTCAGAGTACTAAATAGTAGCAGCATCACTTGTGAGCTGAGCACATAAAGAACTGGAGTTCAGGAATAAATAACGAGAGCAAAGGAGAGGCCATTCCTATTTATCTCTACTGGAAATAGGCAGGAAGCACTGCTGATTGGAGCAAGGGCTGTTCTTGCCTTTGGCTTAGATCAGTACCCCCAAAAAATGCATGTTGATTTTTGTATAAAAAAAGCTAAAATGTAAACCCACTCATTCTGCAGGTGTTAAAATCAAAGCTTTTAAAGCATAAGTCAGGGCACTAACACTCATAACTTCACCAAATTCTGCCTTAGATCTAATTGTTTGATCCCCTCATTGTACCTGGGAGGCAGCTCTTCAGCTTGGGCAGAATCTCCATCAGAATTACACAGCTTCCTGCTCTTTCAGCATAGTCTCTTTCTAGATGCCAGAACTGCAGGAATGGGGAGGTTTCAGCACTTGAAATACTAAATTGGGTGTATGTTGGGTTTCCCTAAACCTGCATCTTCTAAAAACTGGATCCCTTTGTTAGCTTCCTGCTGACAAAGGGCTGCTGTTTTTGTGTCTCCTGCTATAGAGACGAGATCACGGAAACAGGTGCCACAGAAACAACTGAGATCAGCTGTTTCAGAGGAGCAGTCACTGCTGCAGCCCCAGCTACCAGCAACTGAGATGATGCCTCTAAAGGGACAAACCAGAAATCTTTAGCGGGTTTTCTTGTTTGCAACCTTGCTTCCATCTTCAAAGGAGTAGTTCTTCCTATAGCAGCTGGAAGAATTGAAGGCATTATCAGTGTTAAAGTGCATTTCATCAATGACTGTGGTTCACCCTGTGACATTAAATGTTTTCATGCACTTTAATTATAAATTTTCCTCTGAAGAAACCATTTTTTTCCTCAAGCTTTTCTGACTGACACTTTCCTATTACCATGTTTAAAGGTGCAAGAGCAAGATCTTAGGGGCAGTGGGGAGTAGTCTTTGGAAGGCAGTGCTTTCTGAGCTGCATAGACATAATGTTGTTTGCCATAGAGAAGCAAAGAATGGAGTTCACCTATCTAAGAATGGGTTAACTTATTCTTTTGTCACAACACAACAACCTGCACTGAAGAGCTTTGGAATACAGAGTATTTTAGAGGCATAAAAAATTGTCAATGATGTGTAAAACACTGCTGTTGTGAGATGTGAGTGGACAAATATTCAGGTTTCAGTCATCGTGAGCCATGCTAAGTCTTTGTCTCAGTACCTGCAGTGCTGGGATCACACCAGAATTCCCATTTCATATGATAGTAATGAAATCATTTGCACAATGTGCACATTTGCTTAAGAGCACAAAAGTGATGTGAGTTTTCTGGAACTGTAACTTCGCTAGGTGAATTTCTGAAGCATCTGTCTTTTAGAGATTGCATTGCTTCTGTAGAAAGCAGCAGCAGAATTTTACACAGTGCTTCTGAGAGATAGATGGTCCCAAGTGCTTCATGTGGTCAACGTCTCCTATCAGCCTTAGTGAGCTTCTTATCTTTCTGTAATTGACTACGAGAACCTCATTGCTTTTTTGTATTGTGCACACTGCCTCAGGGTGGGAAATGTCTTAAGCTCTGAAGAGGAGGAAAAAATGAGCTATCTCACTTTTAGCCTACATTTAAAAATAATAATGTACTATTCCGCAAACTATAAATATAGCAAGTTTACTTAATTGAAAGTGTTGATTCTTGGATGTATTTTCAGAACATCAACCTCTCTCAAAAAGAAGTTGAAGATGTGATCAGTGTGGACTCCAAGGTGTAATCAAATTTCTGATTACATTTCACCCAGTACTGTGCTGACCTCATTGCCATGCAAGTTATCTCTTGTTTTTCATGACCTCTTATTAGCCACGTCTGAACCTGTTACTTTGGATACATCTTTCATAGAAGGAAAGATTAGGAAAAACCTGCAGTCTACAAATGATGGTGGTACCTTTCTTTCAGTAAGATAAACTGTAGCTCAAGATCTCCTATCTCTTGTTTCTACTTTGAGCAAGTGAATCTAGAAGACTCGTCTTTTGGATACAACCATTTTGATCCTGTTGCTTATTTACATCTGTGTGACTGGCAGCAGAAGCACTACTTTTATAACCTGCTCAAATCAGATTATTCTCCTGTGCTGGATGATTCCCTCTGCATCCTCACTGCTTTGGGTCTCTGAATTGTAACTAACTTTTCTCACTCCAGCTTCTGATGTTTTCTTGCTTTGTAAAACCTTCAGCTGCTTTTTCCATCTATGGCTTTGTCCTAAGTGTTCCCAAGATTTGGCAAAGTGCTCATATTGCACAAAGGGATCATCTGACATGGTAATCTATTGCTGTGCATGGTGCTTTGCTGTAACAGGGACACTTTGAGATTCTCAAGAAGGGCAGAATCAGATATGCTGTCTGTTCCTGGAGTCTTAATAAACAACGAAAGAAAAACTGTGCTTGTTGGTAGTGGTTTTGATAGGTGTGGGCTGTGACAGCTTGCTTTCAAGGTAACCTGCTTCTTGAACCTGTTTATCTTTAAATCACATTCTTTAGTTTGCAGTGTTAATATTTTGATCTGCATTAAATTTTTTCCAAAAAAACATTTGGTGTTCACTGTGAAACAGGACTGTGGTATTCCTTGTGTTTCACAGTCACTGCACAGAACATCAGCCCCAGCCCTCTAAAGCTCACAAGTGAAGAATGATGGACAATAGACAGAGACAGACAGATGCAGCAAACCACTACATCGAGTTGGTCAGAAGGTTTAGCCATTCCCAAACTGGTGTGCACAGGTTTTTTTGATCGTGGATGAAAGGAGATTTTTGTGGAGTTACTTTTCTGCAGTGGGGTCCCTCCTATAAAGCTGAGGTGAGTCAGTACTGTTGAGGTTAACGTCAGTAACCTTCCATTTTTTGTGTGTCCTCAGTCTATGCACAAGGCTCCTCTTTGGTTTCACCAACTGAGCCACTTTGCACTTTGGTCATGTAGCAAACAGGAAGGCTGTCTGGGATTTGCTTTGAGAGATGTCTGCTATCCCTTCCAGAGGAAGGACTTAGAAGGTGGTTCACGGCTTTGCTGGCCCAACAGAATTTTGGAAACCACTCTTAAGAGAGCACAATGTTTTGTCACAGAACTCTTCAGTCCTTTGCACAAGAAATTATCGAACGGTGAGGTACCCTCTCTCTTCTGCTCCTTGTGTTTTCCTGTCCACCTGCATTGATCCTGCATCTGAAATCCAGCCGTGTGCTAAGTGGGAGGCTTGGCAATATTCTCATCTGAGAAAAAAACAGAAAAGATTCTCCAACCCCAGTGAATGAACAGCTGCAGTTTCTCTCCTGTGTCCACTCTGTGTATGAGCCAAAAGACCCTGAAGGCCCATCCATGAATGGAGAGAAGACACCAGCAGCTCTCATTATCTTCCATGTAGGTTTGTGGGTGCTCGAATCCTCTCCTGTGTATTTGGTCAAGGTTGCCTGGTCCCTGGCTGGAATAGGAGGTAAATGCAGACTGTACAGCTCCCAAACTGCATCTCCTCCATCACACTTTGCCAGGTCATTGCTTTCTGTGGCATCTACACCAGGCTTCATATGTTTCCCACTGCACAGTAATCCTTCTCACCGCTTATCAGCGTCATTTTCTCCCAATAAGCTTCATGCCCAGTTTGTATGCTTCCTAAGGTGTAGAGGTTGAAGCAGGTTTCTCTTCCTCCCCAGATGGCACATTTTATTGCTGTTCTTTTCCCTGTTATTTTTTTCAAGCATGCTCTGAGGCTGAAGCCAATATAAGGAGGTGTATATATCTGCGTCCCGGCTGATTCCTTCTCTCTTCATGACCCCATGTGCATCTGAGCATATTTTCCATTGCCTCGTTAGCTGGTTAAAGGAGTCTTTGAAATGTGACAAGCAGAAGGGCTCAGACAAAGAACAGATGCTTTATATAGCGTCTACGTGAGCTGCAAAGAGTTATTTCCAAAGCGAGGCGGCTGGCGGATTTGTCAGCTGGACTGTTCCTGTGATTAGTGATTAGGTTTGTTCTTCTTCACTGTATTTTAACATCTATATATGTAATTTATCCCTCTGGGGTTAAAAAGAAAGGCAACCTTTTAAAGAAAACTGTTCCCCTTCACCACTTCCTGGCTGCTCCAGCAGCAGTGAATCAGAAGGGTGTGCGGCTGTGGCTGCCTCACCGCTGGCTGCTGTCATTGCAATCTGAGCCCAGAGAGTGCTTTATTTCTGGTGTTGATGTGATCTTTTTCAGTTCTGATATGTGGGATACAGAGCATTGCAGCCTTTCAGGACGGTCAGGCTCTGATGGTTGTCAAACGTTGTAAACACAGAGAATCCTTAGAGGAGGGGAGCGGGAGGCAGCTAGCAGTGTGTATGTGTGACCTGTTGTGCTCTTGGCTAGAGGGTGCTCAGAAAATGAACGCTGGGCTAAGAGCTCCATCTCTGTCGGTTCTTCTTCCCTTCCCCAGTCCCCACATTCCCAAATAATTTTCTACACAGTTAACTTCTCTGATTGCTCAGTGTTTGCTCATTTGCCTCACTTATCACTGGTAGAAACACACCCTGCATACAAGTAGCACTTGTTACACAGTATGAACTGTCTGGGGGTAACTGTGGGCTACTCTGCACCAAATGAAGGTCAACGATACAGAGATGAGGGATCAGTAAAAGCCCAAGTGTATTTCTTTGTAACATAAGTTTGCCTTTCAGTAGCTCTTTGCATCTGCAGTTTTATTAAAATGCCACTAGTGTACACCTCAACACCTCTGCTAGGAAATCTACAGAGGAGTCACCATCTCTGTGAGCAATGAGATGTGCAGAGCTGGAAAGTCAGCACAGGAAGAGAACTGCTTCTGCCTGGCATCTCTGGCCCTCCTTCATCTCCAAACTGGGAGCACCGATGTCCCTCTTGCACCTGCTCTACCTCGTGAGTCTTGTCTCTGTATTTATTTTCCCAAAGTCTTTAAAGTTCTTTATTAGATAATAAAAGTTCGTAGTGTGGAAGCAAAGTAATTTCAGGAGACTTGGATCAGTCCCATAAAGTAGGCCAATAACATGATTATGGTGTAGGACGTTCAGGGTGTTTGGGGCTGAAGTGGAATGAAAGTCCTTTGTTTGCATTGTGGATTTCTGCAGTTCACAGAAATTCGTGTTAAGGTGGAGAGGGAGAAAAGCAGCTGCTAGGTGAATTCCCACTCTGGAATACAAACACAAAGCCACGTTTGTCCTTCTGTCCTTTTATTTGTTTATTATCCTTTTTATTTGTTTGTAGTAGTTGAGAGTGGAGGGGAGGTGGACTTTTGTTTGCCTGCTCTCCTTTTCAAAAGACTCAGTGCTGCACGTATCTACTCCATCTGTCCAAAAGGAACACTGGTTAAGGATTCAGTGCATGCCCTGATCAGCCTCACAGACTTTCTGGCAAGCTTTGTGCTTCCAATGTGCTGGGGAAGAAATGTTATCAATCTTAGCATTTCATTGAGAAGTCTATCAAAGTTCTCTGGAACTTGCTTTACTATTTTAGATTTAATATCAGGGTTTTTGCTCTGCTATTTTCCTTATTTGCATTTGACTTTTACATGTTAGATGATGGTGTTTTATCTCTGCTAATGCCTCTCTTTTCATGCTTGTCCCAGCTTTGTAAACACGCACATTCTTAACAGAGATGTCCACAGAACTTTGTAATGCTTTTTCAGATCTTGACCTTTCTCAACTTGGCTTGTGGGAAATAAAGATGGAGTAATGGGTGGAGGCTGCTGTCCTCATGTGCTTCGGTAATCGTTTCAATCACTCTTCCTTATGGCAGCATTTTTAGCATTTGGTAGTTCTGCTGCTGAGAGTTTCAGTGCAGAGGAGTGCAGCTGCCTGAGCTGGTGGGTCTCCAGTTCTTGGAACTGATCTAACAGATCTGTGCTGAGGGTGTGTGCATGTGAGCACCACAGATAATTTGCTGGTATAGTTAGTTAATCTGAAACACACTTCTTTTTCACCCTCAGTTTAAGTGCAGCACACTTAATTGGAATAACTGAAGTGCTAAGAACTGAGTCATCTGTGTTGGAAATCCCTGTGAGCCAGAAGTTTAAATACCTTGGCTTTGCAGCATGACAGCAGCAGAACTTGGTGCAGAGTTGAGGAGTCTTTTGTTCCCAGACCAAATTCCATATGAGCACAGGAATATTCATGAGGGAGATTAGCCCCATGGTGATCATTTTTTCTCCTTGTTGCTGCTTGGGAATTGCCACTTACTTCAAAGACAGCTGAATGTTCCAGGGAACTTGGTCCAACATATCTGGAGCTCTGTTTTTGTTTTGCTTTGAAGGAATTTTGCTGGAAGCTTTTGTAAATGTATGGAGTCGTCAGGCTGTTACCAACTTGGAGGCCAACAGCTTCAGCCTGGTGATACCTCCAGCCTCACTCTTTCCCTCAACCCAGGGCTGAAGCTCTGGCTGACCTGATGGCATGGGGCCTCATCAAGGGAAGCACAGCTTGCTTTCTTACTTTCACCAGGAGGCTTTCAGGGCTGTGCTGGGGGTGCTGAATGTTTATTTGCCAGATGGCATCTTCAGTCTATCTGTGACTCTGCTCAGCATTCACTGGCCTTTCCCCAGCCCCACATGCTTGCCTCCAGAAGCATCACCAGGCCCTCACCACTGCAGAGGACACAAACAGAGCCTGCACTCTTCTCACTGCCAGCTTGTGTGGAACGGCTTTCCTCAGCTTCATCAAGATGGGTTTAGGAGCAACACCAGCACAGTGCCTTTGCAAAGGTTCCCCCAGTTCACATAATTACTGCTGTTTAAATGACTCACACAGATGCTGGTAATAATTCTATTTATTGTAAAGCAAGAGTTAAATGTTAGTAAGACAAGGAAGAGGGGAGCAGAAGAGCAGCTAGGAGCTGGTCTTCATGCCAGAAGTTCGCCTACATGTTCTGCCTGGTGAATCTCTCAGGGCACCTTGAGAGAGAAGACGTAAAAATGAGTGAGGCTTACAAGGCATTACTTTAAATGATTTAAATGAAGCTTGATATGTGGGGACAAAGTGAGGCTGAGGCATATGGTCACAAAAGGTCTGCCCAGATAGATAAATCCAGAACGTTCAGACAGAGAAATTGTTGTGAGCCAAAAAAAAAAAAAAAAAATCAGTCAGTTCCTGGAGTTGGTCCAAACAGCATCACCAGCATACAAATGTGTGATAGAAACGGGGATAAAGATAGATCATCTGCACAGTGTTTGCAGCTCGTGCCTTCTGTGTCCATGCAGTGAAGTTTGGGACTAAACTCAGCACTCTGAGGGACTTAAGGATCCAGCTTTACATCTCGTATAACCAGCTCTGGCTTTACCATCTCCTTCCTCCAGATGAGGTTTGCTGTGGTGCAGTATGGAACACAGACCCAACCTGACCTGAGCCTGCAAGAAAGCTGCAGCAGATTAACTGCTCCCTTCAAGATCCAAACCACGAAGCAGCAGAGCTCATGGATGACGCTGTGGAAACACTGCAGCAAGTACTGTAAGTTCACGTGTCTCAAGAAGCTCCTGGAACACTCAAGTGATTCCTTGTGTTTCATGTGCATTTACAGCCTCTTGTGTTTCCTCGCTGCTCTTGATCTCACGCCTCCAAAGCTCTCACTTTTAGTTTTCCAGTGCTTTTCTTAGTGGCAGGCTCTGCCAATAGAGGGCTGTGAATGGTGATCTGTCAGGTCTGACTCTGGCTTCCACAAGGAGAAGTTGCTAAGAGGCAAAGTGTAAAGTCTATCTGATGGGGGCCTCAGAATGAAAATCTTGCTCAGGGCACGTGTTTATTCCCTGATCTGCTGCATCTCCCTGGGAGTCTTGCTTTTCTCCTTGACTCCATTTTCTTCCCAGTAGCATTGACTCTAGCAGTAACAAATACTTCATTGCAAAAATGCCCCATGTGCTGCTTGTGAAGGCAGAGCTGTCAGCTGTGGACAGCCATCATCCCTAGAAAGCATTAATCCTTGTGCACGAGCATGTGTGCGTCTGCCTTGCATGTCGGTGCTGAGCAGTCTCTTGTGTGCTGAGAGCTCAAAGAACATAAGCACCCTTCAGCAGCACTGACATTTCTAGCTCTGAAGATGTAGGTTGTCCCATAAAACAATTCTTTTTATTTTTTTTTTCTTCCACAGGGATAGAATCCTTAATGAAAGCCATGACTCCAGACTGACTGATGACAAGATAATCATTGCCATGGTATCTGGGCAAGTGTTTCTGGAAACCATTGACTGAGAAATGTGCTGAACACCCTTGAAATGGCTGAGGTCAAACTCTACGTGCTTGGGCTGAGTAGGGAGCAACATCAAAGCCATGTTTTTTGTCTCTAAGCTCACATCCAGAAGAGAGATGTTTCCATTCACCCCCTCTGTGTCTGCTTTTATGCGTTAGTGGTGGATGGAAGAAAAAGTAGTCTTGCATTAGATAAACAGGATGTCCATTCTGAGATGCCCTGGCTCTCTTGATTCATTTAGACCTCTGGTCTTATTGATTCCAGAGAACTTATTTTGGAGGAGGATAAGGAGTAAGTTCTAAAGATGCCTGGCTTGTACAAATCTTGTCACTGGAGCTCATTTATTTGCAAATAGAGTTTTCTGTAGAATCAAGGATCCCAGCTGCATTACCAAACTTTCAGAAAACTCCCTTTCAGTCTGTCAAATTTTTAATTATGTGAAATATATGAAGTGTCTGCTCCCTCTCTTCAGTGTATCCATGATACTTACATTTCCGTGTGTACTCTGAGCAGTTTATTGAACTGTAGCTGTAGTTTTAAGATGAAGATCTGATCCCCACAGCCTTCAAATCTCACAAATGCTTCCATAGCACCCATTCTCTTGAACCTATTTACTCATCCACTATATACTGCAGTGGCATTCAGGTCAAGTGGCCACACACACCTAATTCCTTCAAATAACAGCCACGTTTTCTCCTCCAGACAAATGTACGTGCTTTGAAGCAGGAGTAAAGCCGTTATAATTGTTTGAATAAATCAATTAGCTTTACTATTGCTGTGAAACAGGCTGTGTCCAGGCAGCCTGGACTTCTTGTGTGCACTCATTCTTCTTGTGTGCGCTTCCCTGGCTGAGAACATTTCCTGCCTTTTTTAAATGAGATCTGTTGGGGCCTCATCTTCTGGGAGAAGTTGCTCAGCTGGGTAAATTATCAAAGCTCAGCTGCTCACATCAGGCTGCTGGAGGCCATGGGCTGTCACTACTCCATGTTTTCTTTGGTTAGATAGCCCACAAGTAGCAATCAGGGAGCAGCCAAGCATCTGGTTTAGCTAGATGTGGATTATCCAGTGATTACTCCATAATGCTTTGGGAACACCAGAAGAAATCATTGAATCTGAAAAAGGCTGGGAAGACATTTAGCTAAATGGAGTTCATACTATATTTGTGTTATGTTCTCATGGCTCATGGGAAAAGACGTCATCAGCGACGTTGTTCTGCCTTTCATTCTGTCACATTTTTGAATAACGATTTGGGTACTGTTACACTGACTGCAGGATCCGTCCCTGAGGATGGCAGAAATGTAATAAATAATAGGGAAGCGATCCACATATAAGTAGATATGTGATGTTTTGTTCTAAAAATTGCCTTACTGTTGCAAAGAGCTAATTCTACAAAGCTATATATAGAGAATTCCAGTGAAAGAGCTGCTTGGTTGTTTGTTTTTTTTTCTGGAGCCCAGGTTGGATCTTATTTTGGCCCTGAACTTTGCCCATCTGGTGTGAACTGTGATGGGGTGACAGATCTCCTTGTTGGAGCTCCGTTTTATCACATCCAAGGAGAAGAAGGAAGGGTTTACGTCTATTGCCTGGAGACAAAGGTAAAAACACTGGTAGCGTAAACAGTCCATGTTGGGGATTTTCCAACCATGCCTAAGTAGTGACAAATAAAACATTCCTCCTTTGTGCTCTCACTGAATGTGCTCTCCCTGTATGGTAGAGGACTGCAGGGTGAAGCCAGCGGTCCCATCTTAGCTGTAGAGTATGAAAAAAGAAGTAACTGAAGAAATAAAACCATTCTGTACACGAGATGTACAGATATCGCAGTGTGATAAAACCATTTCTTCTGCTTGTATGTAGGCAATTTGTTGGTGTCGACTTCGATTTGCCAAGCAGTGTCCTTTGTAGCATTTATGATAAACGCATGCGTGGGTAGCTGCCAAAACTTTGCCTCTTGAGACTTGCAGAAATCAAAATGTTTTGAGGGCCCAGCTCCTGGATCCAGTGTAAAATATACAGGAAGTTACTCATTGCAGCATTCTGAATGACATCTGAACCCTCTTTAACAACAAACCGAGAGAAACCCACTTCAGTGCATTGCTAAGGTTTGCTCGCGGCTTGCAGCAAATGGTGGGAAGCAGAGAAGTCTGGGCATCCATTCGAATTCAAACAGCTTGCGCCCTCTGGTGGCGTATTTCTGTAATGCAGTGGAGAAACGAGCTCGTCTCGAAGCCGGCTGGGCATCGACTCCATCTGCAAATGGTTTATCGAGTCGTTCAGCGCAGGGCTCTCTGACCTCTGCTGCTGCGGGAGGGTCTGCATGCAGTCAGTGCAGAAGGATCGGCCTTCTGGTCTGAGAATTAGCGGGTATCTTGGACCTCACGTCACATTGGTTGGGTTTTATTGTTCACCCGTAAGCACTATGAATGTGCAGTGAGGTCAATCTATTTTTTTGTGTGAGATCTGCTCCATTACAACAGCTGTAAAGGGATTTCGTTGGTGGGTGTTTTCCATTCCTTTGGAAGGACACCTAAATATGCAGGGATCTCTCCTTTTGCAAGAGTTGGATTTACTGGGGGCAGCCTTGGAGACATCAGTGGGGATATTGCATGGTCTCCAAGATACCACAGCAGGATCACGGGAGGATGCAGTTGTGCTCTGGTAGGTAATGAGTGCTACTTTTTAGTTTACTGGGGAAATGGTTCAAAGCCAAACTTAGAATCTGTGTTCCAAGCACTGTGTAATGGTTCTATTTTTGATTTGGTATCAGAGGGACATAAAAAAAAATCTTTCCCAGTGCTAGAAGAACTAATAAAAAATGTAAAGCGTTCAACTCACATTGCTTTTGCCTTTGAACTTCTAAAGCTTTGAGCAGCTAATGAAGATGAACAAATTAACATAGGTCTTAATGTCTGCAGTTCAGCACTGATGATTTAAGTCATTTACACACAAGAAAACCTTGGCTGACCGTGCCTTGTTTTCAATCAGATCTCTGCTAGCTGAATGACTTGTGGAGTTCACCAAGGGAAGGAAAGGATGGACAGCTTCAATTTTGTCCTTGCGTTTTTTATTTGAAAACACACTGTAGATAAAGCGAGAATTTGTACCACTAGATAACAAGTTTATCTAATGGAAATATAAACAGAGTGTTTCATTTTGAGACTCTCTCCATACTGGTGTATTTTGGCTGTCTGTTCCTTCAGACTGACTGGGGTTTTTTACATTCCCAGCAAAAAGTGGAACTTCTGTAAATAGGCCAGCATGGCTCAGGTGGAACGTTATGGAAAAGCTGAGCACTTCTTAGTCTTGCTGCCAGGATTTCTTAAAACTTTTTTTTCCTGTAATGATCCAAGCACTGATATGTGCTTCTTGCTTGCTCTTCATTGACCAGTTGTTCACTCTCTCACCCACTTGAGATTCCATCCTGAGAGAATACTAATTTTCCAGAACGGCAGCATCATTACGTCAAAACTTTCAATATAATCCCAGCTTTACTGGTGTCTCAGCAAGGTAACAAATGGGAACTGTGATCAGCCTGCAGTCCTACACTTCCTCAGAGGCTCTGCTCTGAGGACAACTTCTGGTACCTGCAACAAAGCATTCTGAAAATCTCACAGCCTGAACCGTCACAGCCTCTTCATTTCACTCGCCTTGTGGGAAGCTGTTGGGAATCTCACATGTTTTTACCTCCTCTGTGAATGCCTGGAGATCTACAGAACAGCAACTCGAGTAGGACAGTTTTTAAAAGCTGTGTTGATGTAAAACAGAAATGGAAAAAGGTTATTTGATGTTTGGAGATAGGGCTTTAATATTAAGGAAGCATTTTCCTCCACATGCTGAGTAATACTGAATAATCAGCAGGGCTGTAGCACTGCCCCATGTGTGAAAGTCCTTGGAGGGAGCAACCAGCAGAACAAGATGATTTGGGTCGCTCGGTTATGACATAAGATTAGAAAACATGTCACCTGTCTCATTTTTCTGTCTACTAGAAGGGAAGCAGTGGTGGGCCACTGCAAGGAGGCAAAGGTTCCATAGTAATGACTCACACATGTATTGAGCTGTCCTAAAAATCTCCACTTTAAGGTGATGGCTGAGGTAAGATTGCAGAACAGCAAACTGTTCAGCTAGGACAGAATTCCCAAAGCAAACAGCTCGGGCTCCCATTCATTTACCACCCAAACGAATGCTGAGGCAGGGCAGCACAGGGCAGCGTTCTGCTTGTTAGGACTGCAGCCTGAACTACTGATTTAAGACTCCCAGTCTTTTATTGGGCTGCATCCACCTCATGCATTTTATGGGGGCAGACGCAGTTGAGTTTCCCAATCTATTTTTATTCAACATTAAAGTGTTCCTATTTGGTTGGCAGCCATCCTCTCCTGCTATTCACTGTGGCCAACCGCTACCATTCACTTCTGCAGGCTTACCCTTAAACTGTGGAACTGGGCACCCAGCGTTCAAGAAAACAACTGTAAGTAGAGATGATTATTTTCATTTTTTCCTACGTCTAAATGGGACTTTGAGTAGCTGCTCTTGCTGCTGTACCTTTGCAGTTAGGCCATAGCCTCTGTTTGTTCACATTCAGCCTGTCACTCACGTGCGTGTCCTCAAGGCAGGAGATCATTTCTTAATTCCTGCACTTTAAGCTTTGCTCTGGAAGGAATGCCAAGCACCAAATACATTTTGCTTTAACAGGATCCCAGTGAGTTAAAGAGTATTTGCAGTGTAATCAGTATTTTGCTATAGCCTTCTTTTCCCTCAGAATTGCCAAGCTCCTCAGTGATTTGGCAATTAGATGAAAGTCTGTTCTGAAGTAAGCCTGCAATCATTGTTAATATCACTGAGTTTTGCTATTTTCACCACAAAACACACTGAGAACTGAACAAGAAAGGCTGGATGTGGCTCTGGGCAGCCTGGTCTGGTGGTTGGTGACCCTGCACATAGCACAGATGAGCATTGTGATCCTTTTCAACCTGGGCCATTCTATGGTTCTGTGGTTCTATGAATTCCTGCCATTCTGTTTGTGAGGCACTGGTTTCACAAAATTATACTTGTCCCTTGTAACCTTCCAAAGTGTTTGGATCCACATGAAAAATCTTTCCTTCCCTTATGATTATAGCCTTGCTCAAACTTCATTATTTCAGTAAAAATTAGAGCAGTCTTTAAGGTCAACATTTCAGAATAGTGCATACTTAAAAGCTTGTGCTTACTGAACTGGAAAGCCGGGTGCTGCCATCCTCCTTCCAACTTAGCAGAGAAAACAGATGAGCAACATAATTCAGTTTTGTCCCAAATGGACAAAACTTTGATTCCAAATGAATGAGAACAGAATCAGGGCATTTCTCTTGCTCAGGAGCTCCTGTGCGTTGCTGCTCATATTCCTTTCTCGTCACATGCCTTCTATTAAAATATATGGAGCTGATTAATATACAGAATTTTATTAAACAGAATTTTTAAAAAGGAAATGCGGACTCATCTGCAGCAACTGCACAGAGTGTGATTTCCAGCCTAACAATTTCAAGCAGTGCAGATTGTCAGGTTGCTTTCTGTAGCTTAAGATAGCAAAAGTAAGAGCCTTGAAGATGGGGAGGTTTTTCCTCTCCATTCCTTCATACACCTGGGTCACTGGGTGTACTAATTTTCAATAATAATTACATTGAATGTTCACTTGGATTGATTTATCTTCCTCTGCAGGCCAGTTTCTTTGATGTACAGGAATGTTAGCCTAGGACTTCTTGAAAACAAAGAATTCAAGTTTGATGCAAGTATACCTTCAGCTTTAGTTTGTCTCACCCAGCTGCCATGAAGGCTGAAGAACCCCCTGTGCATTTTCTCCTCTAGATAAATGGAGAAAATCACTTTAATGCTACCAGGTCACAGCTTTGGGATCCTGTCAGCATACAAGGTCAGAGCTGTCAAACATGTATCAGGAGCACGGGTGCTTTTTAAAATAACACAGTATGTGATCACATTAACAGCGGTCCTCACTGAGAGGGGAAAAAAATGTATTATTGCAGATTAGTGTTTTTAAAAACACAACTACAGAAACTTTGGGAAATTTACCTTTTGTGGCCTCACACCAAGCACAAGCTGTGCCAAAATGAACAAAAGGTCGTTTACAAAACTAAAAGTGCCTTCCTCCCCTTTCTGTGGCTGGGCTACCAGCGCTCACCTGTCTGCAGCATCGTGGGGTTCGTTTGTTTGATTGGTTGATTTTGTTTTTAAGCAAAGAACTTGGTAAGAAAATCGATAGAATGAGGAAAGAACTTTTAATAACCTAAGTGGAATTCAAAACATGAACTGGGCCTGAAGGCATCTGCTTCCCCTCCTCTGCAAGGTCGAATCCATTTCCTTTCCACCCTCACCCCTCAAAGAGAGCACATATGGAAACGTGCTAGAGCAGAAGACTTTTTGTGTGGTTTTTTTTACACATTTTTGATAGTTTACCATTCACATTGCTAACTGATGTTAACACTTCATTCTGCTAACATTTAATCGACCATTCATTAAAGACAGCAAAGGAGAAGGGCAGCATCAGTTCTTGGAAACCCTGCACTCCCTTACTCATTGGAAGAGGCTGCTGGTGCCTAAAACTTCACTGGCAGACCCAAAAGTCAGTACTTCTTTATGAAACTTTGTGAGCTGCTGCTTTATTTTTCTCATGGCAGAAGATGATTCCTTTTTCTTGTACACTACATCCTTCAAAAGTTTATCTGTCAAGTAGTGGAGCCAGAGGACATTGCTGTGTGGATGATAGTCAGTCCAGCCGTTGGAGTTCTCCGCTTTCATTTGCCTGTAGATATCAAACTGGTAGTCCCCTGTGCCTTGAAACAGCTCTTCATCAGTGGAAAGGTCGCAGAAGACAGTTAACCCATCTTTCTCCAGCCTAGACAAGGTGTAATCTATGATGTTGACATGGATCCCTGCTGTGGGGATTGTGCACGTAGTCCCATTCAACACATAGCTAAGCTCCTTTGCATCTGTTTTCTTGACCAGCACGTTCCCCCAGTGCAAGTCTCTGTGCTCAAAGTGCAGTTCCTGTTCTGCCACAGCCAGTGAAGCAGTCACCTGGTGCAGAATGCTTTTTGCTGAAGCCACAGAACTCAGTTTCTTTCTCATGTTCTCCAAATCACTGCCTCCAAATTCAAACTCCAGAACAATGAAGAGTTGCTCTTCTCCAAACAGGTCTGGCCGATCATTTTCGGATCCTGTTGCCTTGTTGTATGCGTCCCAGGCTTTTAGGAGGTATTTAGGGTAAGCCCCTTGAACACAGTGCACAGAGTACAAGCTGATGAACCCTACGGTCCTATTCATGGACTCTTCAGACAGAAGACTGAGTTCCTTTGAAATTATTATTTCAGGCAGGATCTCTCCAAAGCTCTTTTGAGCTTCACCGTTCACCCTTTCAGTTCCTTCAATGGGAATTATTTTTAAGGCCACAGGTCCTCTCTCACTGTCGATCTGGAAAACCTCTCCAAACACCCCTTCTCCAATTTTCTTGCAGTTTTTCATCTTATCTAAGGGAATGCAATCCTCAAAAGCAATAGGTTCCTCCTGCTGGCACTCCCTAAACACCTTTTCTGCATCCGTAAGCGTGATCTCTAAGGCTGAAGAACTCATGGGAGCCAGCAGGATCACGGAGGAAGCAGACAAGGCGTAGCTCTCAGCCTTACTAGAAGACAGGGTTGCTTGGTGCCCGGAAAGCTGGGGATTCACAAAGGGATTACAAAGGATGCTGGCGTAGGAACTGTCATCTGTGATCACCTTCTTTTTCTTATGGAACGACAGAGATGCTCGAAATCTACCCCAGCGGTGGGAGTTATCGAGGAACGAGCACTCAGCGTCCCGCGTCCCTCCCGACATCTGCACACCCTTCTTCTTTCCTCTTCGTCTCAACTGCGCTCTCCCGAAGGAGGCTCCCGCCTGCTGCTGCCACTTATTTTTGTACCCACGCGGACGGAGCCGCGGTTGTCTCCCCCAGCGGCTGGCGCTGAAGCCGCTGATGCAGGCTTTCCTGCAGGTGCCGCCCTCCCCGGGGATCAGTTCGCCGCTTTTACGTCGGTGCTTCGCGGCTCCTCGGCCGCCCAGCGGGGACGCCGCCTTCCGGCCGCTCAGCCACAGCAGCTCGTCCCCTCGCTCCAAAACCACTACCGGCATCAGCCGCCGCTCGGCCGCGTCCGCGCGTCCGCCCGGGCTCCCCGTCGTCTCATCGCCCTTCACATCGCCGCGGAGCCCTGCCGAGCCGGCGGCGCCGCGCTGCGGTTCACCGTCGACGGGAGCGGCTGCCGCGGCTCCGCGCAGAGGCTCCCGCACGGACGCCCTCAGAGCCCTGCGGGCCGTTTGCGAGAGCAGCCCCGGCGCCGAGCTCTCGCTCGGTGCTGCCGCTCGGGGCGCTCCCGTTGCCCCGTCGTCCCTCCCGCTCCGCGTGCGCGGCGACGGCCGCTCCGAGCCGGCCCGCGATGCCCCCGGCGAGTCGAGGGCGCCGCCGACAGAGGCGTCGTGAGACGAGAAGAGCTCCGGGCTGCAGTGCAGCACCGAGCCGCCCTCCACGCTGGTGCTGAGCTCCGGGAGCGGCGCGGCGGCGCGGCGGGAAAGGCGAGCGGAGCCGCAGGGGGGCGCCCAGTGCGGGGTGCTGCAGAGCAGCGGGCGGCGGGCGGCGGCGGGCGACCCCTGGCGGCGGCGGCGGCGGCGGCGGGGCGGCGGCGGGGAGGGCGACGGGGAGCTGAGGGCGGCCGGGGGCAGGTTCTCCTTCTCCGCCCCGCGCCGGCTCCGCAGGTACCGCGAGCGGGCGTGGCGCTCACCCAACGGCTTCTGGCGGCGCTTCCTCGGCGGCGAGAAGTCGGGGTCGTCCGAGGTGGCGGAGGGGGCGCTGGAGAGGGCGCTGGAGAGAGCGCTGGAGGCGGCTGAGGAGGAGCTGAAGAGCCGTCTGCGGTCCTGAGGGGGCGAAATCCAGCGGTCGGGCTGCGGCAGAACGCGGAGGTAGCCGCCGCGCCGCGAGTACGTGCGCAGCATCCGCGGCATCGCGGCCGGGCCGGGCCGGGCCTGAGCCGAGCTTCGGCCTCCCGCCTCCGTTTCAAACAAAATCTCGCGAGATTGCGGAGGGACCGGGGGGTGGAGCGGACGGGGAGTGCCGCCAGGGAGCCTCGCCCTGCGGATCCGGGCTGAGCTGCGGGAGCGGAGAGCTGGAGGAAGTGGAAACAGAAGTAGAAATGGGTCGGCAGAGGCTGCCCTGTGTGCTGTTGCAAATGAGAAAAGAAAGACCGTTTTGCGAATACACACATACACTGATGTAGTATGTAGGCTACATACTACACAGATACTAGAATACACACATACACTGATGAGTATGTAGGCTGCGACATATATATATATATATATATATATATATATATATATGTGCGTGTGTGCTTTGCAGTTCTTAATTGCACCTATTTTTGAGAATAAAGTCTTGCAAAAGATCCCAGCCTGTGTAGGAATGCCGCACTGATGGCTGAAGCCATAGTGCCTTGCTGTACCTTTCCTAGGCACCGTTACAGCCATGCAGCTGCTACCCTTCGCTGCCTACCCCCACAGCAGCCCTGCAGCCTTCCCAGCCCCCCTTCCCCATCTGCTACTGGAGCCCTGGCTGTTCTGAAGCACCTGGAGATCTCTGCAGCCTGACCACACCGGCTAAGTCACGGCACAGAAAAGCTGCTGGGAGTGTTTTGGTTACTTTCCCTTAGGAGAGGTCATTAATTATGATATTAGGAGGAAGGTTTTCACTCAGAAGATGCTGACGCACTGGAACAGGTTGCCCAAGCAGGCTGTGGATGCCCCATCCCTGGGGGCATTCAAAGTCAGGCTGGATGTGGCTGTGGGCAGCCTGGGCTGCTGGTTGGTGACCCTGCACACAGCAGGGGTTGGAACCAGATGATTGTTGGGGTCCTTTTCAACCCATTCTATGATTCTACAAAATTAATTGTTGGAGTTTGTGCTAAGAATGAGGAGCTGCAAGTTAAAGTTACCTCTTCTTCATCCAGCGTTCTTACACTCCCAATCTCTCTCTTTTTTTCTTCTAGTTTCTTCTCTGAATTAAGCATCCCTCATTACTTAATCCCTTTTGTTGTCCCTCATGGCTCCCAAAGAGGTCAACTTTTGCAGTGGGTTCTGATGTTTTCCTTTTTAGATTTTTTTTTCTTAAATGCATTATAGAGTTCTGTGACTTGTGATTTCCAATGAGTGCCATTCGATCATTTAATTCTTCACGATTGCCTTAGTGGATGCCAAAGGCATTTGCAGTAATTGGATGGCACTTAAGGGATTAGTGAACATCCAAACCACAGATGGTTTTTTGTACTCCTTCCATGGAAGTCTTGCTGTGTCTGCTTCTAAATTTATTTGCAATCTGAGTTTTGAATAAAATCCTCTGTACAAAAGCCTTGTTGATGGTGTGGCTGTGGTGTGTCGCCTCGCCCTGACTGTAATGCACTCTGCAGCAGCACTGTTATGCCATCTCCCTGAATGAGAAGATTTGCAAATGACTCATTTGGAGTCATTAACGTCATACCCCAGCCAGGCTCCCGCAGCAGCAGACTTGGTGAGATCTGCTGTTGTGTCTTTGCCTCGTTCTCCTGGGGAGAGGCAACTGAATGCTGTTGGGACCCAGGAAAGCACACATAGACGTTTGTCCTCTACCCACGGATGGGTGCTGATCTTCCCTTCTCTCTGCTCCAGCCATCTTAGCTCTCAGCCCTGGCCTGTCTCCAGACTGTTCCAGGTGAGGCGATTAGCTCCCTGCAGGTCAGCTTCACCTGACAGATTTCAGCTATTTTTGCTGGAATATAGCCAAGGAATAGGAAGGTGACTGGCAAGAACTGATGCACCTGAGATAGCTTTTTAATTGTATCCTTGCAGGGGAGGGCAGGATACAATTTAAGATGCTATTTTAACCAGGAGTGATAGCAGCTGCTTATGTCTTACATGCCAGGAAGATTGACGAGCCTTGGTTTGGTTCTCCTTCCCTCATTGTGGCCAGCTGGCAGGTTTGCATGTTGAACTCTGTGAGTGGTTTGGTAGTTCGTGGGGGTCAGTAAAGTGGAAGTCTGTTCAGGAAAGCTTATCAGAGAAACACCATAAGTAATTCTTCATTTAGTGCTATGTGCTGATGTAAGATCAGATATGAGCAATGAAGTGCTTTGCTTGAGAGCCTGTTGGGGCAGGTTTATTTGGAAGTTGATTGGATTACAACCTCACAAGAGAAATTTTCTGTCCCTTGTAACAGAGTGGATGAGCTGGAATGGAGTTGAGCTGCTGCAGGCAGGTTGCTCCCACACTGCCACTGCTGTGTGCAGCATGGCTCTCAGTGTGTCTGGACACATCAGCCTCTTGCTTGTGGTAATAGATAAGAGCTTAGAGCAGCAGGAGCCTCCAGAGCTAAGGTGCTGGGCTGGCTGGCTGAGGATGTTGCTACTGGAATTTCTCCTTTGTGGGTCAAGTCTGAGTCCTATGTGTGTTTTCCTGTGACTGAAAAGAGTTACTAATTGCGAATTCCAGGGAAGAAAGGGCAGAGGCCTCAGCCTAGACTTTCTAGATGTTGACGTGATGCAATTCCCCATTGGCCCGAGGGGATGAAGGGTCTCCTCAGCACTCACAGCTGAGGCCTCTGACTACAGCTGTGCAGCCAGGACCCATTGCATACCCTTCCAGGTCAGGGAAGATAACAGTTTGGCAAAGAAGCAAAAAAGTGATGTCAGACATACTCAGATGTAGGGACGTGCCTTTAAGTTACTATTTAAGATGAATACGTGTTTTATTAAACATAACTCCTGATGAGAGGATTTCCATTGTGTGCAGGAGTGCAGTTAGGAGGGCACGCATTGAGGCTGAATTTTTGTCACTGTTTCGTTGGTAAGTAGTAATCTATTTCTTATTTACACTGCAAAGTCAGCTTAGAAGGGAAACTGAGCAGAGCAATTTTCCTTGCAGGTGGCAAATGTGTTTCTTTATTCTTGCAACCAACTTTATCATTTTCTGAACACAGTTTGTTTCCTGTGTGAAGGTGTGAACGTGCTGTGGTTTGAGAGAACTTCCTTTCTCAACCTGTTAAACTCTTCCCCTTGTTTTTCTTTGGTGTTGTTCTAAAGGTGTGTTCACTATGAGAAAGAAAAATAAAATGCTCATGAAGAGAGCTGACCTGGCCATTTCTACTGTTCATTTCCTTGCTAAAGTAGTTTATCTGTTTACGTCCTGTGCTCTTTGTCTCCTTTCTATTTTCAGTATCTGCTCTGGCACCTATCTGCATGATGCATTTGCTGCGGGAGCATTTCCAGTGCCTCAGAAATGGCTTAGTATTCTGTGAGTCAGCTGTCCTGCATTGGGAGATGATGTTTTCTGCTGCACTCAGTAGCTCAGTAAAGAGTGGAGTGGGGGTCACTGAGAGCAGCTATGTATGGAGGGCCATCGTTTGGAATTGGAAGTGAACAAGGGCCTAAAATGGGCACTTCCAGCATCAGTTTCCACTTGATTCATTGCACTGGCCAAGGTTGTCTGCCATTGCTCAGTGTCTTCTGGGTGTGACTTAGAGGTAATATTACACCAGGATACTGGTCTGAACATAAAATATTTCTATCCTACCATGCCTGAAAGAGACAGATGCAACCTTGTTACGTTCTGAATGCCTTTAGGTCAGGGCAGGGATCAGAGGTTAATTTCCTCAGTCCCTGTATTTGGCTCAAGGCTGGACACGGCTCAGCTGGAGAGATGTGCAGAAGGGTCTGGGCAGAAAAGAGATATGCATCTTGTGACTACCTGTGAATAATGAGAATGCAATTACTGTGTGCTGTACAAGTAGTTATGTGTAGGTGTAATGTGTCAGGAATAAAAAGAGAAAGAGAGTTTCAGTATGGGAGGAGAAATCTTCCCTGTGAGAATTTCTAGACTGACTAAATGGCCTGCTGGGAAAGGGACAGAACTGCAGGTTTCCATGGGAAATTCAAAGTGTTGGACTTGAGAAGGGAGATATCTTGCAGAAGAGGGACAGCCTGACTCCCTTGAGAAGGACAAACTACATTTTTGCCTTTAAGTGATGGTTAGATTTTAAGTTATTTTCTTCTTCCCATGTGAATGAGACTCTAACATTTGAGAAGTGCACAGGCTCTGAGAAACACACCAGTAATCTTGCTTTCCAAGCAAGAAAATATAAAGATATGAAAGCTAAAAGATGATGAGAACGATACCTGCAAAAGCATGCGAGCAGCACTGCTGTCAGCATTAATTTTGCCTGTGTGGAGTGATATTCAGGATGTTCTGAGGTATGCTTGATTCAAAATGAAACTTTGTGTTCAAAAACAGCACTTGCAGCAGTGCTTCTGTTTCACGGCTCCAAAAAAACCCCAACAATCCACAAGAACAGGTGGGGTTGGTGGTAGATGGTCATTATGGTCCCTGCCAACCCAAGCTGTTCCATCAGCTTCACATCCATTTTTTAATTTGTGATTGGATCTGGTTGATGTCTTCAGCTTCACATCTTCACAGCTATAACAGGAAAACCTCTCTCTCAGAGCAGTGTTCTTTTCCTAACCTGTGTAAATCCTTTCTCAGATTAACTGACCTGGAAAGTAATTGCAAAAAATTTACTGTCTGTGTCACAGAGTAAAACCAGGCCAGGAGGCAACACACTGCTTAACTCTTAGCAAGTTTTGTAGTCTGATCGTAGCCTGTGCTGTCACACAGGCAGATAAGGAGGTGACTCTGGGGAAAAGGAGGATGGACAGAAGGATTTCTGGACAGTGCTGTATGGGCTGCCTTGTTTTCGCTGGTGCTTTGCTATGAACTTGCTTGCTTTTAGTGCAGTAGGAGCAATGCTGGAGGCAGTTATGAGTGAACAGGACGCGTATCACAAAGACATGGGATGTATTTGATATCTGCTCCAGCTGAAGAATCAGGACGAGCAGATGGTGTTTATGTGGGACTGCACCCGTGCTCAGAGGCACTGCTCAGCTGTCACCCAGCAGTTGATACCTGAAGAAGTGTTTGAACTCTGAGCAGAAGAGCAGGTCAGGTTCCTTTAGGATGCTCCTGCCTCCCAGCACCACCACTCATCACTTGGCTTTGGGCTCCAGGCAGCAGTGGGGCAGATAGGCTGAGCATGCATTTCTTAGTTGTTTGCATCGAGGAGAGCTGTGCTGTGAAACCCTTTGTTTGTGGGGCTGGAAGCAGGGAGTGCAGCAGCTGCTGGGTTAAAGAGCTCCGCAGCAGATTTCTGTTCCAGTTTTGCAATTGCTGGACAAAGAGTTATTTCACTTTGTATTAGAAACTCTAGGGATGGCTCTGGGATAAGAGACAAAATGAGGTTTTCTGAGGATATGGGGAGGAGGAATGTGTGCTAAAGCAGCCTTGGTAATGTGGCAGTGCTCTGCATATGCAGTGTGTGGCTGTGACCTGCTTGCTGGTCCTGTGTTCAGGTGTACATCACAGGTGTGTACTGAGTAATCTCAAGAGCATGGTGCACAAGAATGGGATCCTCCTTGCAAAGGGCACACTGGTTCACGTCTCAGCTTGCTGCTGGAGCTTCTCCTGGTGTGGAAGGACACATCTTTTGGCTGTTCTGCTGGGAGATCCTGTCTTACTTCATTTTTTACCTCAGAGCTCACTCTGTTCTCTCCTTAGCCAGGGGACAGTGTCCTCCATCCTCGTAATGGCCATTCAGTAATGGCTATTTCATGTTCTTGCAGACACAGGTGTCTCTGTTACACCAGGACTCATCTCTGTGCTGCCAGGTAGTAAACAGCTCTCAGCTCAGTGGTGTTAAATCTGCTCCTCTCCCTTCGGTACTGCACCAGGTGGCATGTCCTGTATCTAAATCCACTTGGCTTGGCACTCACTGTGCATTTGGATGACTGTGAATGATCTCTTAACTGCATCCACACACAGAATTTAGTTTCTAATCTAAATTGCTTTCTTTTAGCAGGATGATGGAGTGGCTAGGTGGGCATTTTGACTGGTAAGGGGTCAAGTTCTTGTCACTCATGTGAACAGTGAAGTAATTACAAATTTAAACTGCTGTTTTGCCATCATGCGAAGGCTGAGTGCAGGCTGTAATACTTAGCAGTGAGACTCTATGGCTCTGCAACACGGTTTTGTGCTATAACGTGTTTCATTATAAACATTTGGTGACTGGGGGAGAGAGAATGAAGAGAGAGGAGCTGAACTGAGGTGGGGGCTTCCCCAGAGAATGACAAGTCTGGAAAGCAGCAAAGCAAGGATGTGGTGTTATTGCAGCTGCCGGCTTCCAGCCTGAATGCTGCTGCTGGCAAGCAGCTGACAGGAGGGAGGAGATCAGCCTTTCACTCTGAAGGGTTGGTGCGTCAGGTTTCCCTGCAGAGCACGTGCAGATAACCGAGCTGCAAACACTGCTCTCTGCTCCAGCTCCAGTAGAGAGAGCTGGGAGAATGGGGCAGGTGTCTTGGAAGGGGTTATTTCTATCGCTTTTTGATTATAAAACAGAGAAATACGTCATTGCGAAGAACAAGAAGGTTGGGATTCTCTATCGAGTGGTGCAGCTCTCCATCCTGGCTTACCTGGTGGGGTAAGGATCACCCTCTATTAAACGTACTGCTGTGGTTGCATTTGCTTGCTGTGTTGTGATGAAGATTAATGTAAGATACTTCAGCTTACATTACAGGAATTGCTTGCTATGGTGCATGACTTTAATACAGATAACTGTGTTTATTTATAATGCTGGGATTTTGTAATACCTAATAAACGCTTATCTGATTTTTCACTGGCTGGAGATTGCTGGATTCGTCTCTACCTTCCAGATTAATGTATGATTAAAAATGGATCAAATGCCACCGTGGCTCTATACTGCATTATTTACTCCTTTATTTCTGTATTTGGTAGGAAAGGTGCCAAGCCTTAACAATTGACTCGTTAGAGACCATGACATGCAGGGCCAAGGTTGCTGAGCCATGAGACAAACCAAGCTCGTCTGCATGAAATGTTTGAGTCTGAACGAGAGGGAACCAAGCAGAAAGTGACAGATGTATCTGCTGGAGTGAGCTGCAGCCGCTGGGATTGCGCAGGGTGCAGCAGCATGCACGTCAGCTGCCTTGCATTTATTTCTGAGCACGGTTGGCATGGAGATGGGCAGAGCACCTCTCAGAAGAGGTTCTGGAGGCAGTCACTGATATAAAACAAACATGGCTGTACTCCTTGCTGCATGCAGGCTGAGATGGGGGGTCATCCAGCCTGTGTGATGGGCCTTTGCTTCTTGAGTTTCTGAGGCTTTCTAGAATGTGTCTGATAAGTCTTTTCCCTCTCTCTCTGAGCTGTGGGATCCTCTCACTTTTCTTTTGCCTCGTGCTTTCACCAATTATATATAGTAGAGTTATTTTGGCATTCTGGATTTATTTATAGAAAGGTGTACGGTTTCAGAGCTTCAGTTAGTGGGACAGTGATGCAGTCTCAATGCTCTGGTATGTATTAGCTGCTAAAGGAGGAGTTCTGTAGATAATGTTTCTGAGACCACATCCTGCATCCAAGAGGGACAGTGCAGAGCAGCGACCGTGAATGTCTAGAGGACATCCGGGCCAAACTGACAGTTTGCATTCATGGACGTCAGCAGAGCTTAGGCACTGCCTGCAGCACGGTGCCTGCAGTGCCTCCTCTGTGGCTGGGGACGTACAGCTGGTCATGGAAGTGGTTGGCATTAGCCTGGTGCTGCCTGGCTGTGCACGGCTCCCTGTTCAGAGGCTGTCCAGCCTGCAATCATCAAACTCCTCTGGATTGTTCCTTCTGTATAGCTGCCTTTCCTCACAGATTCACTGAGGAAAACTTAAGACTCTGCTTTTGAGCCCTTCTTGGGGAGAAAATGCAGCGTTCTTGGGAAAATAGGGAAGTGGGACAGTTCATAGGAGTGGAGACTGTTATTGCTCAGGTCTGGCACAAGGGGAAGAGCAGTGTGTGTGAATGCTGCTCAGCTCCTGAGATGGCTGCCTTTGCTCTCTGTATGCCTTAGTGCAGTCTAGCTCTGTGAAGGGGAGCTGTGCCAGCAAATGCAGCCTGTGTCCCTCTCCCAAACTCTTCCTCCAGAGCTGTAGGTAAGCGCAGCCTATATCAAGCAGTTCATTCCGAATTTAGGAGTCCTCCAATAGTAACAGAGGCTTTGATGTCATTCACATGTTTTGATTTGTCCTTAAAGGTTCCTTGGCCTTGGTGTAAACCTCTGGCTAGATTGTTCCCTGATTCCACTCACTAACATTGCTGCCTGCTCTGCTCTTCCCAGGTGGGTGTTTGTTGTCAAGAAAGGCTATCAGGATACGGACACATCCCTCCAGAGCTCTGTCATCACCAAGCTGAAAGGGGTGGCGTTCACCAACACCTCGGAGCTGGGGGAGAGGCTGTGGGATGTTGCAGACTACGTCATCCCTCCACAGGTGGGAATCATGCTGCTCCTGTTGTGTCTGCCATTCAGGTAGAAGCGCATGTTTCAATCTGGCTGCTGGTGGAAAGGCACAGGTCTTCCTGTGAGAAAACTATAGGTGGGCTACAAGATAGCAGTGTTGTGCCTCCTCTTATGTCCTTTCAGCAAATATATAAAGAGCCTTTCTTTCTTACAAAGGACGATATTTGATAAACAGAGCCCTTCAGCAGCAGTCTGGTGGATTTCAGTGGGACTGCCCAGCTGAACCTCCTTTAGAGGGCTGGAGCAGGCATGCATGGGGCAGCCCAGAGGAGGGAGACGATGGAAACAAATGTGTTGCAATTTGAGTGATGAGACTTGCTTGAAATGGATCTGTCTAAACTTGCCTTGCTGCTTCCTTGGCTTAGACAAAGTGAGATGCAGAGTTGATGCTTTAAGGGGAAGATGCCAGCAGATGGGCCTGCAACTGTGTTGGCAAGCTGTACTTGCTAGGGGCTGTTTGTTTGTGTGCTTCCCTGTTAGCAGCTGGCACGTGTGCATGAAGGGACATGAGAGTAAATTCAGGGTTCTGGGCTGAAGACTGCAAACTGAACAATTTGTACCTAAGACTTCACCTTCATTCTGCAGTTCGCTCAGATCTGTGGGTTTGTGTGCTGCATCTCCACCAGTTTTGATGCAAAGCTCACTGTCAGCTGTTGATCTCCAACCAACGTGGGCTGTGCAGCAGGAAGGCCAGGCAGCAGGCTTGTGCTGAAGCTGTGTGGGAGCCGTGGGATCTTTCGCAGGTGGCCGGTTGTGCATACCCAAAAATGAAATGGTGATGCTGATCGGTATTTTAACTTGTCAGATGTTTCTCCTGTGACCAAAGTGCTGGTCTCTTTATCATGTGTTGGCTTACTGGGAGTCACTGCAGTGTGGCACACTAGGTAAAGATTGCTAGCTTTGCTTCTGAGCCCCCTAATGTGGATATTTGTACTATGGCATCATGAATTCAGATGTGACTGGGCAATCAGGCTACAATATTGAATCCAGCGTAATGATAGTGATGTCAGACCTTGGGCTCACAGTAAAACACGGGAACTTCCATAGGCTGTGAAAGCAAATATAGATGTGTCACGGAGCTTTGTTCTATGGGCTCAGGCTTGTAACAGCACAGCTGGGGCAGCCAGCCCAACCCTGCCTGAGAAAAGTTCTGCAGTGGGATGGAGCCTGTGACCCCTGGTCAGGCACTGTGTCCCTTATTGAGAAGGATGGTAAGTGATTGCTGAGTGGGCAGTGAGGCCAAGCTCAGCAGTCCTGCTCACCAAATTAAGGCAGATTCTGAAGCAAAACGCCTTACGCCACATAGACCCACTAAGATGTAAGTCCTTCCACTCATAAGGAAGTTGTCTCATCAGACTTTTCATGTATACAAAACTGTATAACAGAAGCAACTTAATCTAGTGGATGATAACACCTTAACCTGAGAGAGCTGCAACTAGCTTTGCTTTCAGCCCTCACCTGCTTTTTTGTGACTAATGAAATCATTGCTCCTCTCTGTGTCAGAGCTGTGTGAGACTGGCAATACCCAAATTCAAGCAAACACTGAAACAAACAGCTTTGCTGTATCCTACCTTGAAAAGCACAAGAAGAGGAGGAATTGTTACTGTTCTGCAGGGAACTTGTAACAAGTTCTTTAAAATAGGTTTTTCTAACACTTCTGCCTTACTTTGTTTATTCTAGGGTGAAAACGTCTTCTTTGTCATGACAAATTTGATTGTGACCCCAAACCAGAGACAAACCACGTGTCCTGAGGTAGGAAGAACTGAGTCCTTTGGCTCCCAGACCCCTACAAAACTGGGGGTAAGACCTGGCAGAGGACGCAGCAGCGAACACGGGAAGGATAGAAGGCGAACGCTTTTTCTCTGTAGTATGCATCGGTTAGGAAAATTGGACTGATTACTTAAAACCTGGAAGGTTCATCTCTCTTAATTTCCAGAGGCACTGATCATGTAGAGGCTTTAACTGAAGGTGTTGGATGTCTGCCTAGCTGGAGATGAGACTTGAATAGTGATTGGTCAGGGTCAGAAAAGGTCATGGGAAAACAGCCTGGAGGTGATTTAGTTTGGTTGTGGGCAAAGGAGACATTCTAAGAGGCCCCCTGTGGGAAGGGCTGAACGTTCAGGCTTTCACTACCTTCAGGATGTGTGAGAATACTTAGTGCTTTCCAGAATGTGCCTTACATTTTTACATGATTACAAGTAAATATTTGTTTACGTGTCCTCCATGGAATCATGGTTCAGAATGGGCTGAAGCCTGGGGGACGAGGATGCTGGCATTCCAAGGAGCGTTGTTGGCAACATAGCAGTGATAAATTTTCCTTCACAGAAAGATGGGGTAATCCAGGCTGTCAGCACAGGTTGATTGTGAAGGACACGGCTGTCCTCTAGTGGCTGCGTTAACCCAGCATGCAGCCAGGAGCAGGGTAATTTGAGGGCTCACCACAACTTGCAGCTTAAATCAAATATACAGTTATCTCTTAACGAGAAATGTGGTGGTCTTCTGCTTATTTTTGTTGAGTAGTGGAAGATGTTGCTTGCTTGGCTTCTTCCACAGCTTGTCCTTCTTTAGATTGAGCAGAGACCTAAAGCAAGACTTCATAGCTGAAGCATGTTGTTGCTGGTAATGTGACATAGCCAAGTTATTTGCACACTGCCTACTGTTGGTGCTCCAGCTGCTTGTTTTCACTGATCACCATTCTGTAGAGGGTTCAGTGAAATGCATGTAGCTCTGCTGCTGTGTGTCGTGTCCTGCCACAGTTCTCACTCCTGTCCTCTTCTGCTTTGCAGAGTGTAAACATTCCTGATGCCTTGTGTTATGAGGATGAAGACTGCCCTGCAGGGCAAGCAGTGGTGGCTGGTAATGGTAAGGAAAGAGACCCTCCTCCTGTACACCTTCTGGTAGAGGCAGGTTCTTTCAGAGATCGGCCGGGTTACAACCCGGGAGAGCTTTGACTTCAGACAGCAACAATCATTTCCTTTTCTTTAAGACACTTCCTTGTTTACAGCTCTCTGATGGCTGGGCAAAAAGCACCCCGGGCTGCTGAGAGCAGCAACAACAGAGGGGCTGTTCCAGCTAAGAGGGCTTTTCACAGCAGGGAGGAGGGCTTAGGGTGGCAGTGAAAAGCATCTGATTTTCATCTACCCTGCAGGCAAGGAGAGGGAGCAGCTGCTTTGAGTGACCTTTTCTGTGCTGTCTGTGCTGCAGGGGTTAAGACTGGCCGTTGTTTGAAAGACAGGGACAACATCAGAGGTTCTTGTGAGGTATTGGCCTGGTGCCCAGTGGAGAAAAGATCCAAGCCCAAGTACGTGGCTGTCCTATGCTGTTTCCAAGCTTGAGTTGCTTGGCTTGTGTGTCATTCAGGGTGGTGTCTGAGTTCCCACTGCTTGTTTGCTTGCTTGAATATTGGCTGTTCCAGAGCAGGAGGGAGCCCTGCTTGGCCCCCAGAAGGACTGGCCCTCTGCTCACCTGCTTGGCTCACTGGCATTCCCAGGGCTGTGTCCAGCTGCAGTGTCCCCCCTCGCCTGCATGCTCCTCACTAACATCTTGCTGGCAGTGTGGGGAGCTGGGTCCAGTTGTGGAGGTGTGGCTGCTGAAGCCCTATGCTCTGAGCAGCAGATTCACCCCTGGAAGCAGCACAGGATAGTACTGAGCTGTTTCTTAAATGGCAATTTCAGTTAAACATGTAAGCAGAGTACAGATGTAAAACATGGAACAAACCCTTCTGTTCCAGGAAACCACTTCTCGCCAGTGCAGAAAACTTCACTGTTTTCGTCAAGAACTCGATCCGGTTCCCCAAGTTTAAATTCTCCAAGTAAGTGCAGGTGCCCAGAGGTCCCTGTATCTTCTCCATCACAGAGCCAATAACCTTGTTTTGCTCCACTATCCTTCTCCTCCCTGTGGCTGGGGTGGGGAAATGAGTGCTTCCTCTTCTAAAGCATAGAGGGAGGCCTTTGGCTTGGGCTGGAGCATCTCGGGGAACAACTCAGATAAGGCTGTCACCAAATGTGGTCTGTGATAGCTCCTGCAGCATGAGTTGAGTTGGGGGAGAGCTTCTAAGGCAATGGGTGTGTTCTACAGCCAGTGCACAGTCAGGTTTCTGAGCTGCTTCTGCTCCCAGCTATTCCTCTTCTGTATAAATGAAGATGTGATCAAAGTTGGGAAAATACAAATTTGAAGCATTGTTTGCATTTGCTACTGCAGCTCTTGCTCCATTAAGACAGAAGTAAGGAGAGTAGAAAGAAGTGTGGCTTTGCTGTTCTGACAGGCTCAGACAGACTGAAGAGTGCTGAAGAAATCTTTCATCTTCACAGCCTTGTGGTTGTAGGCTGTGTAGGCAAGCAAAGAGGGAGACAAGATGCCTTCCCCTCTTCCCCACATGTAGGATGAATGTGCTGGCCACCAACAATGAGTCCTACCTAAAGACCTGCCGCTACAGCAAGGAGCATCCCTACTGCCCCATCTTCCTTCTGGGGAACATCGTCAGATGGGCTGGGAATGACTTTCAGGAAATGGCTTTGGAGGTAGGAGTACCCTTCAAGCTTGTGTTTCTGCTGGCTGTACTGCTTGCTGGGTGGCTGAGGAGAGCCACTGGTGACTGCCCAGGACTTTCCATCCGGGCTCAGGGAAAAATGGAGATGCTGTTTCTTAAAATCATGCTGGTTCCATTTATCCTGTTCCTTGGGAATGGGAGACAAGAAAATGTGTCTTTTCTGGAAGAATTGGAAAGGGCAGTTTTCTGTTATTTGGAGCTCCCCCCCGAATTGTTACAGCTATTAATGAAAACAGGGTGAGAAGCCTCTTCCAGACTAGGGTTGTGTGTTCAGTAATGTGCTTATTATTATAAAAATGAACTTAGCCCATCCAGAAGCGTTTGACCAGAAATGCATCTATTCTTGTCCCTGGGGAAATCTCACTCAAGGATTGGGCAAACCTGAAACAGACTAATTGAACTAAGCTTGAACTCACATTGTCTCTCTCTTTCATTAAGGGTGGTGTGATAGGAATTCAGATTGAATGGAACTGTGATCTTGATAAAGCCCCTTCTGAATGTAATCCCCACTATTCTTTTAGCCGTCTGGATAACAAGTTTGCAGAAAAGTCTGTCTCTTCTGGGTACAACTTCAGGTAAGTAGAAAGGAGAAGCACGTCAGTTATGACTTCTGGCAGTCCCTTCTTCATTGGTGTTACCCACTGCTCATCTGCCTACAGCAGCAGTACGTTTTCTTTCCATACTTCATGTGGCAATGAGAAAGGAATGTCCAAAGAAGCTGTAACTGCTACAACTATGGGTAGACACTTCCCCATCTGAGTGGCTTTCTGTTGCCATCAGCTAAGAAACACCATACTGAGAAGGGCCTGACTTGATGGCCACTCGGAGCCACACTTCACAGCTAAAGCTGTTTTTGATAGGAGGAATAGATCCATTGGCACAGAAGGGTGAACTCAGATGGGTTCTAGTGTGTGGGGGCAGATGATGGAGTTAAAATTGGTATTGTTCCATTTCAGGTTTGCTAAATATTACCGGGATGCTGAGGGGATTGAGTACCGGACACTCTTTAAAGCATATGGAATCCGTTTTGATGTGATGGTGAATGGCAAGGTGAGGTTTCAGGCCAGAATATTTGCTAGCCTGGAGAAGAAGCAGGGAGAAATTCCTCAGTGAAAAAGCAGCTTCGGGATGAGAACAGCCTGTCTGGCTTGTTGTAGGAAAGAGGGCTTGTCATTCACCCTGCATAATAAGGGAGATGACCAGGAGTGCAGACAAGGTAAAGGTCAGCAGTCTGCACCTCTTATACCTAAAAACAGTCTCATGTAAAGTCCAGCAAATGTAAAAATGCTCCACAGACTTGTTTAGCATGTCTGCACTAGCAAAGAAGCCTAATCCAGGGATGATGCAAGCTCAGAAACACAGCCATGAGCAGTTGGAGTTGAGACGAACAGACCTTTAACTCTGATGACTGTTCTCTGCAAATCCTTGTATGGTTATGCCTGCCTTTTGCTAACAGAACGCACCCATAAGCACCAGCAGCTTCCCAACAAAACACACCCACAAGCACCAGTAGCTTCCCTCTCTAATACCAAACCCTTACGCTTGTTTCTCGGATTGTTTTCAGTGAATATTTCATGATTTGTTTTTCTTTTAGGCAGGGAAATTTAACATCATTCCCACTGTCATCAATATCGGTTCAGGGCTAGCTCTCATGGGAGCGGTAAGTCGAGGTATTTTCTCAAAGTAACATAATGGGACCAAGAGCTGCTCTGAGGATAAAAAGGGACAATTTGTTTAATTATCTTCTCCAGCAGGATTTTTACTACTTTGGCTGCTCAGTGAGTTGTGTGTCTGTGTCCTGTCTTGAAGGCTTCTGTTAATGTACCTTGTAGTCTAAATACCCCTAATATTACATGGTACATGAAAGAAAATGCAGCTCCTACAAGTTATTTTTCTTCAATTTTCATTACAAATTAAATCTGAACATTTCCTTTTCTACTTTAAAGATGAAACATGGTAGTGAAAAAAAGAACCCTGAACTGTGTTTGTTGATTACCATGGTGAGGGCAAACACAGTTAAGTCTGATGTACTCAAGTACTGCACCCTGATGACCCCGAAATACTGCAGGCACTGTTTTTCTCCATGCCTGCCTTCCAGTTCCAGTTATGCATTATCTCTGAGATATTCCAGCATTTAGTAGCTCACTTGTAAGCTCTGGCTGTGCGATGCCTATTTCAACACAAGCAATTGAAGAGAAGATTGAGGCAGCAATTGAAGCATTTGTATAACAGCAGATCTAAACTGTCCCTGCTTAAAAAGTGTTCCTCAAATGCAGTGCAAAGACCATAACATCTAAGCAGCTATGGAGAAAAAAATACCTGAAAGAGAACTTGGAGCAAGCAAGGATGAATAACTGCAGGCTGAGCATGATAACCAGGAGGAGAGCTTGTCAAATGTACAGGCTGGAAGTATTTGGGGGCAGGGACAGTGGTGGCCATTGGCAGAGGGAGATTTGTTCCTTGTTAGTGGCCATGACAAATTCTTTCTGTTTTGCAGGGAGCTTTCTTTTGTGACCTGGTGCTGCTCTATCTGATTAAAAAGAGTAACTTTTATCGAGGCAAAAAGTATGAGGAAGTAAAGTAAGTGCCCTTGGCTTTTGTGTTTAAACGTAATGGCTTTATGACTAATAGAAATAGGAGATAGTAGAATGCAATAAACATTAGTGGCAAACAGAGAGTAATTCCAGGAAATTACATTCCTCCAAATGAGTTTAGCCAAGTTACTCCCTCACTCCACAATTCATCACTGCAATTAGCTAGGGGAAAAGGGAAGTTGCAGAATCACGGTTGGTCTATAAATGGCCTTGCACTGTCAGTCCATAATGACTGCAGATGGAACTAGGCTGACTTCAGGGTCTCCAGAGCCTCATGAAACTGAGAACTAGAGCTTTAGTTGTGATGGCTTTTGTGGTAAGGGGGGACAGGCTGGCTGGGAGCATCCTCCTCACATTGTCTCCTGAAATGGAAACAGCCTGCTTGCTTTTTCTGTCATCTTTGCTTGTTTCCTCAGGTCCAGTTCCAGGAAGTCATTGAATAGCCCTACTCTGAATGGGAATCAGAGCCCAGACCAACTCGGTGGGCTCTAGACATGATGATGGGTCTGTCAACTGGAATCATGTTCCAGGAAAACTACACAGGTGTGAAATGACACTGGGACTGGGAGGTGGAGCTACCCCAGATCAGATCTACCATCCATTATTGGGATTTCCAGAGGAAAAATGTCCTTTAAAGAACACCCTGTTTTCCCTGAGACGTTCTCTGATATCTTGAGCTTGCAACACCTGTGTTCGTCACTATGGATTTATAAAAGGATTTTGTAAGAGGAAAAAGAAGGCACCAAATGAATGTTTTTATATCTATTGATAGATCTATCCGTGCCACCATTATTCTGTGGCTGTGCTTTGCTTCCAAGTGCAAAAGAGGAGTGTTGTGAAACACCACTGACATTTTCAGGAGGGTCGTGGCCAACAATAAACTCGTCTCCTGCTCCGCCAGCTTGCAGCCACAGCTCCCAACTCTCGCTTTTCTTATTTGCAAGATTAGATATAAAGCAGCAGGACTGCTCTTGTCAGGAAGTGCAACGAAATGCAGCATTGCAGAATTGTAGCAACTGTGTCCAGAAGAAAGTGGTTCATCATCCTGTACTGCCCAATTACTCTTATTGCCCTGTTTTTGTTGTAACCATCAGAGCTAGGAGCGGTGCTCCTCCAGGGAAAGCCTTTACAACTGCTGCAACAAGGTGCTCTGCTCATCTCTCCTGGGAACGTCCCGCAGCAGTGCCTGCCACAGCTCTGAGTGGAGAACCAGCTACCTCATCTGCTACATAGATTCTCCGTTTATAGTTATACCCAAATAGCCAGTATTTCAGAGGACAGAAAGGATGACAGCGTGCAGAGGAGTATTTTATGGACAGGGAGAGTATTAGTAATATTAGTAGTGCTGTGGAGATTGAAAAGTGAAACTCTGTCAGGTCAAACAGGCTTTGCTGGGTTCTTCCAAATGCAACAACAGAAGGAAAAAGTAGAAGACAGATGTCCACTATTCTAACATTTCAGTATCTTCCAAGAACCACAGGTGCTTCGTTGTTTCTCAAGAGAAAACTAAGTCACTGCAACCCACTTTGTGAATTTATGCTCAAGGAGGGATGCAATTACTCTAAGAGGAGGAAAATGATTACAAAATAATGTTATTTTCTTTTAAAGTTTGGATTTGCTTGAGCTGACAGGAACTGACTCACTAAGGCGGTAGGTGAATATTCCTCTCTTGGAAATATTAGTCCTTTCACAAGGTTTAAAGGCCTCCTGCTGCAGTGTCCTTGCTAGGACAGTTGTAGGGAGGATGGCATTGCAGGTAGCTGCTGTCACCTGCTGTTACACACAGATGGAATCAGAATGCAACACCTACCTCTGCTTCAATTTCTCAAAAGCGTTTGTTCTGAGCAATTTTTGTTTTGTTTTGTTTGGTCTAAATGAAAACTCACCTTTGCTAGAAGTGGCAAACTTCCAACTCAGTCATTAATAGCAAACACCACCCAGTCCAGTCTTCTCCCTCTGCTCCAGCTTCTGGGCAGATGTGAGTAAATATCAACTAGTCAAACATTTAGCTAGAAAATGGAATTAAACACTGGAGTGACAATAGTTTAGGATAAGCTACATACACCTGGTGCTGTATTTATACTGAAATCCTCCCCTTTGACCCAGAACTCTTGACAGATATGCAGCACCCTGCATGTAATGGATAGATGACACTAGCCAGGCCTACTGGAACTACCCTGCCAATGAAAAAACACAGAGCTTTTTCTACCAGGGCCAGTTCTATTTAAATAGTTTCTAGATGGTAAAACATGTAGTAAACCCACACGTGACATCAGGCCAAGGCGCAACTCAGAGACCAGATAGTTCACCATAACATGTGAAGCTGACTGTGCCCAACTGAAGCCAATGCTTCAACTTGGCAGAATTATGTCCTTCTTAGACAACCAAAGCTTTTTCCTGAATTTAAGTCTTTGCAGGCTTCAGCATCCCCAAAACTCACTAGAATATCTCCCTTAGTTATAGCATTCATTTGCAGTTAATAACAATTGCAGTTAATAAAACATAAACAGCTTTCCTCTCAGGATCTTGTTTGATGTTTTTTTTTTTGTATTTGAAGTACAGCAATAAGGTTTGTCACTTTGGGGCAGTGCTCTGTTAAGACTCTGCTGTAAAATATATTATTTAGGTTGCACATGCCAGTATCCTTTGTGATGCTTATGCAAAACAATTCAATTAAGGGTTTAGAGTGTATTTCAAAAGTACAAGTCTAAACATACTAATTAATGTGCAAAAAGCAGCAGATGGCATGAAAAAGCATACTAGTGAGGGAGTTAAAGCCTTGACTGTTTTTTCTTCCCCAAAAAGAAACACAACTTAGGCAATGCTGACAAACCCCATTTTTGTACAACCCTGTCTTTTGTGAGCCAGAACTCAGTTTTTCTGTAAAATATTTTTGAACACCGAACCTAATGCTGTAAAATCTTTGTATAACAAACAGGTAATATTTTATAGTGTTCTGGTGAAGTGATGACCGACCCAAAGACCAGACAGCCAGATGGCACAGGGTGTGGTTGTAGAATATGTGACAAAACCCCGTCGCTGCACAAGAGTTTGCTTGCTGCTTTCAGCTGAAAGGCATTAAACAGCATTTGCACAAGCAGCTCCAGAGCAAAGAGACTTCACTGCTTTAGGGGGCAATCAAAAGTTCCTTTCAGATTCTGTCAGACAGAGTACCACAACAACTGTAACAGCTGCAAAAAATGCCAGTGGCTGTAACAAGTGGGTTCAGTACAGACTGAGTTGCAGGTAATTAGACACTGAGTGTATTTAGGTGCCTGTATTTCATTGGACACAATGGTATTAAAACAGAGCCATTGACTTGGAAGAGCATTACTTATTGACTTTTGTACATGCAGTGAGGAGTATCTGTGACAATGTCATTTATTTATAGTGTGAACATACAGCAACTGTGGAAGTTAACATTTGCACTAGCATTTCAAATACATTTCTGTACCAAACCTTTGTGTACATTTAATTACATGCTACTGTGAAATACTTCCTCGTGTCAGTGGCTTATTTTTATAGTGCTCTGTTTGCATGTAGGGGCAGGCAGCCACAGGCAGTAACTGGTATTTCTTACCCACAGTGCACAGGATGCAAGGAACCAAGGTAGTCAAAACCTGCAGCTGTGACTGCAGTTAAGGACAATAAGTCAATCCTCTGCCACCAAACAAACGCTCATGGGAGGCATCCGTGTGGTTTCACATTCAGTTTAATTAGAACAATACTACTGATTCATTTGTACGTGGACATAATTTACTGACAGTATGAAGGATACAAGCAACAAACAAGTTTAAAAGGTAAGCTGGCCTAGTTGTGTGGGTGATGTTTGGCAACAGTCCTCCTGCTTCATTAAAAACCACCGTGGCTACCACAGCCGTTGTTTCAGTAGACGTGAACCATGCCGTACAGGAAAGTCCAGAACAGGACGTAGGTGAAGAGCCCTCCTATGAGCCCCCCCCGTGAAAAGCGGCCTTCGGGATTTAAAGTACTTATTCCATCGCCGCCCGGCTTTCAGCACCAGGAGCACGGAGAGGAGGACGGATGCCAGGAAGTAGAAGATGAAGCCGTGCAGGCCCGTCAGCCCGAGGATCCCCGCCGTGGCTCCCGACAGGGCCGACACCGACGTCCGGCAGTAGTCCAGGATGGCCGCGTTCCCGCGCACGGCCGCCTCGCTGATGAACTGCGGCCCCTCGCGCTTGGCCACCACCGCGGCCATGGCTCCCAGCCGGGCTCCGGGATCTCCTGGCTCCCAACTGGGCTGGGGGAGAGCAGACGCGCGCTGTGCCCGGCCCGCCGCCTCCCCGGGGCCTGCTGAAGCGGCGCCTCCCGCGGGTCCCCCCGGCACCGCCCGCCCCGGCCCGTACCTCTCATCCACAGCCGCACACTGCTCCGCAGAGCCCTCAGCCGGATCCGACCGTTACGCTTCGCGCCCTGCCAGGGGACACACGGTACCCGTCACCACAGGCCGGCCCCGCCCGCACGGCTGGGATAGCCGAGGTCGCCTGCGGGCCCAACTTACCCCCGCGGCGGCACCGCACGCCTCCCCACCGGAAGCTCCTGTCAGCCATCTTGGCGCGGGGGGCGCCGGGAAAGCGAGCTCACTTCCGGCAGGAGCTGCGAGGCGGAGGGCGAGGCGGCGCCTGAGTGGCTGAGGGCAGCAGGGGGCGGGGTCGGCGGAGGCGCTTTTGTTCGGGCGGCGGCGGCGGCGGCCGGGTGTGTGGGGCCATGTCGTACGTGCCGGGACAGCCTGTCACCGCCGTGGTGGTGAGGCGAGACGAGCCGGGATCGGGTGGGCGGGCGGCGGGATTCGGTGCGGGTGGAGGGAGCGGGTCAGTGCTGGACCATCCCGGGCGCAGGAGTGGGAGGAGGGTGCGGTCGCTGGCTCCGTACCGCTGTTCGCTCGCTGGAGCTGAGCCGCATCGCTCCTTCTCTCGGTGCGAGATCTGGACAGAGGAGAGCTCCGAGCGGCTTCGTCCCGCCCGGTTGTGCTGCTGAGAAAGGGGAAATTCAGCTGTCGTGATCCGGCGCTGGAGGAACCGCTCCTCTGAGCGCGGTGTGACACTTCGCGATGCCGTTTCTTTGTTCCGTAGCCGCAGGACCCGCTTTTACAGGCTGTGAGCGACCTTAATTAGAGCGGTGCGAGGGAAGCCTGCGCGTCTGCCCGTAGGTAGAGCAGCGGGGCCGTGCAGCGCTGCCCGCGTGGCTCTGGGCACGCCCTGCCCTTCAGCTGCGAGTTCCAAAGCAGCTTTGATTGTCGCTGTCTCAGCTGGGGCTGCGCCTTTCCCTGTCAGCTGGGAATCGCAGCTGGCTGCTGCGCGATATTCGTGGGCAGTGTTTGTCAGTTGCCTGCATTCAACAGGCAGTAAGGAGCCCACCTCTGCGTTACAGAGATGCTGATAACGTTCGTAAGGGAAAACATCCTATTAATAGGTCGGCACTGTGACTGGCAGGGTGAGGAGGAATGCCAGGAGCTGATAAAAACCAGCACTGGTGAGATGTGAGTGATGAGCAGTCAGCAAGATGTGACTCATGTTTAGAAAACTACTTTCCCCTTGTTTCTCAGGGTGGTGGTGAAGGACTGACTTGGAGCACAGCTGTATAAAGGTGTGAGTGCCCTCCTACCTGCAGGTGGTTTCCTGTTCTGCTGTCATAGGGTAGGGCTGAGAATGGCTTAGAGCCAATTGACACTTCGACTGCATGTGACGAAAAGATAGCAAATGCTTTGTGATAGTTCTGTGTTGCCAGCAGTTTTTAGATCTGTTAATCATCCATCAAACCTGCAGGTATTGTGAGTAATAACTCCTGCTGAGGCTGTGGTACAGCCTTCTCTCCTAGAGTTACCTGAGCTTTATGGTACCTGTGGCAGACACAGAACAGTCTGAAGAGGTCTTGACATTTGTCAGTAATCACAATGCAGTTATTTTGTCATCTTCTCTTTTTAGCAAAGAATTGAAATACATAAGCTTCGCCAAGGTGACAACTTGATCCTGGGATTCAGCATCGGAGGTGGCATTGATCAGGACCCTACTCAAAATCCTTTCTCTGAAGATAAGACTGACAAGGTTAGAGCATGTTAAATTCAGCCAGCAAGCACTCCTGGAGTGCATCTGGTTTCTGTCCTCTCACACTGTTGGCTGAAGTTATTTTGTTGGTATCTTTTGCAGTCTGAGCCCATGTTTAAGTTAGCTCTCCTCAACTTTTCTGTTCTTCAACACTGGACAAACCTGTTTTTATCTAGAATGCTGTAATATGCTACCATGTGTTTTTGCACTGTTAGGTAGAATGGCTTTTCTGTAAAGTCTACTCACAGTAAGTGAATGTTTTTTTTTCTTCCCCAGGGTATTTATGTAACAAGGGTGACAGAAGGAGGCCCAGCAGAAATTGCAGGACTACAGATTGGGGACAAGATCATGCAGGTAAGCACAAAGACGAGTGCTAATCCAGTACCACGTGCACACTACAGGCAGATTTCTTTCTTCTAGGCACTTTCCAGGGCAGTTTGTAAGGCTTACAAAAACAGGTGTGCTCTGAGAACTAAGTACTAGATATACTTACAGAGCAGTTAATTATAGGACACTTATGAGTCCACAGCTTGTTTCCATAGACTGGGTTTTGAGAAGAGCTGCTAGGTGTATGTCATCCACAGGCAGCCAACAGCCTCTTTGCATACTGAAGCCTCACGTTGCTTTCCTAGGTGAATGGCTGGGATATGACAATGGTGACCCACGACCAAGCTAGGAAGAGGCTGACAAAAAGAAATGAAGAAGTGGTCCGGCTGCTGGTGACCAGACAATCTCTGCAGAAGGCTGTGCAGCAATCCATGATGTCCTAATCGGTGATCAAGCTGGGGAAGGGTTAGGGAGGGAGATGCACAGACTGGATATCAAGTGAGGAAGGATTGTCTGGAAAAAGTACATGTTCCAAAATGTGGTAAACACTATTTTTACTTTCTCTGGTATAATTAACAGTAGTTAAAGTTTAGTCCCCTCAGAGTGCTTCTATAAAGCTTTCCCTGCAGGTACACGGGAAGAATACCTTATTATAATCATGGCTTTCAGGAAGACAGGCCAACCCCTAACTATCTAAGGAAGCGCTCAGAAAAGCTTCAGTTCTACCAAGATTCTTCTGTAGCACAAATGTTTCCTATTCAAGAAGAATTTGGCTTCTGCCAAGTAAGATAAGAGGGGTTGCTGTACTTAAGCTTTTAGAAGTGAGCTGTCCTGTCCTCCCATGTTATCTAATTAAAATGCCTGGACTGAGAGTTGCACGCTGCTGTAGAAAGGAGCACTGTACTCATCTCACATTGTGTGCTGGTTAGACAGAGTATGCTGAAGGTTTGGGGGCATTATGGCTTACTGCAAAGACTTGCTGTACAGAGCAGCCTTTTCAGCCAAACAACTGAGTATGTTATTAATACCTGTTAGATTTAGCACACTTAGCAGGTATTAAAAGTTTTGAGACACTACAGTTCAACTTTGGTATTGAAGAAAACTTAATTCTCCTTGTTCCTAAGTAATTTATAACAAATGAATCAAGTTTAAATGAAAGTAATATGAACCAGGATGAGCAAATTAAGAAAATGCTGTTGCTAGACTTACCAAAAGAGCTGCTTGTATCTATAGTCTCCAGTTTCTTCACTGTTGTTGAAGTGGGAAGGGTGGATTTTAGTCTGTCTTTCAATCTAGAAGATTGTTCAGATGACTGACTTATTGATTGAAGAGATGAATATGCCAGTAAATTGTCCAAGTGCCTCTTGACCAAATTTAAATTTCTGCACAAATAATTACATGGCATACTAGTGGTTTGTTAACGAGCTAGCTTTACAGTTATCCCCAAACTGGAGTTTCTAACCCACCTCCATTGATTCATTTATTGATACTCTCCTTAAGCAATCTTCAGGTAAGCTTGTAAATAGAACTTGAGGTGGTAGTCTAACTTATTCAGTACATTACTGCTGTGCCATGTATGTATGTTTTATTACTGGATCTCAGACTTCTGTACACGTGTGCAGATGTTTACCATTTTTATATCTATTAAATTACTCCAATACTGCTTTTGGATTTTGTAACTTAAGAATTCAGTGGTAAATTTTAAGGTTTTCAAGCTGGAGTTATTTTTATTACTGTAAAAACTGCTCCTATTTGTACTGCTATTTCACTTGATTTTACACACAATAAAACAAAGTTGGATTACCTGAGTTGTTTCTCCTTACATTTAATAATGCCATATCACTCAACTGCTTCCAGCTGAGACATCATTTCTGCCTTCAAATGACAGATTTTGGACTACATCATTACAATGCAGTCAAGGTTAGCAAGTTCTGATTTCATTGTTGGGTTTTTGTAGCAATTTCCTGGAACACACAACACATACTTGGAAAGTTGCACAGAACAAAAATGTGTTTGATACCTTTAATTAGTGGGCTGTTAATTGACATGATCCACTTCAAAACAACACCTTTGACAGTCTAATCATTACCATCCACAGTTTAGAATTCAAGGCATGTCAGTGGAACCAAGCAGAGTTAAGTTAGTGCATTTGTCTTAGCACCTTTGAAAGAGGCTTAAGTGAGCTAGGAATACAGTTTCTTATTATCAGTGCTTTTTTTTTTTTCCTCCTAGAGAAAAAGTTCTAACAGCTGTAGTTGTCTTTTTTTGTTTTTTTTTTTTTTTTTTTTAGTTATTCCCCTAGCAACTTCATTACTCCTTCAGTTACCACTACTGCTGTTGCCAGCCATCCTGAGCGGTGCTCTACTGTGGTTTGGTCTGCAAAGAGTCAGCAGCAGCAGAGCTTAAATCCACAGACCACCTTTAGTTATTAATATCTTAAGTGGTTTAATATGATCTCATTTTTGGAAGCCAGAACTTTGGGAGTGGTACACAATTGAAAAAATGCAGTTTTGGTTTCTTTCCTGTTGTTAGTTCCACAGGCATGAGTCTTCCATCTGCAAGTGGAGGCTAGATAGCCTGATATCCTTTAAAGTATTTGGCAAGGCAGCTTGTATTCCATACCAGGGCAGATTAAAATATAAACAGATCAGAATAAATAATCAGTATTTCTGATAACTGGTAGTAGGCATCTTCAAATCCCTTGGCCAGGAAGAGGCAAGTTCAGTTCTTAATGTTCAGAGCTGTCATTCACAAGGTTCATACCCCCATCTCCTATAAAGGCAGTAGTGCTGAACCATAAAAACAATATCGAAGATGATGGAGAAGACACCCAGGCCAAATTTGGTTGGATCTCCAAAGATCAATTTCCACTCATCTGTCAAACACAAGATTAAAGGTTAAGACTAACTTGATGAGTTCATCTTAAGACTGCAAGACCACGCCATACAAAGTAAAGAAGTTCACATTTGTTACTTCACTTCAATACATTACTGTTACATTACTTCAATACTTTAAGACTAACTAACAGACAGTTGGTACAAAGCAAATAACTCCTCCTGTTGTTTCTTCAAAATAGCTACATTATTTTCTATCTTCTAGAAATAGAGACATTCTTAATTCTTTGTACAAGGACAGCTACAGTAGCACAGTCTCCCAAGGTAAAATCCTGTAGGTTTTTGTTTGTGTTGCAGCAAGTTTCTCCCACCCCATTACAGAGGCCCCACCAGCTGAGATTCAGCCTTACCATTGTTGTATGACTGCAAAAACATCTGCAGAAGGCTGAAGCTTCCACCGATGAAATCTAATAATACATTTCCAATGCTCCATCCTTCTGTACTCTTCCGACGGAAATTCATATATGCCTGAATGTGTAACAAGAAGTTTGGTGTGCCAATCACCTGTTTGTTTCTGCACCCAGCCAAGACTAAGACCAGACAGGACTCTGCTGTCTACTGCAGTGTTGTGTTAGAGGAAATCTCATTCCAGTCTTCAAATAAGTTAAAGATGTTCTTAGCTGGTAAGACAGCTCACATACTAAGGCATCTTTGTTCATATGGGCTTTTTAGTAGCTGGGCCCTGGGCAATCCCAATAAAAGAGTGCATTTATGACATATACTATGTAGGAGCTTTACATTATTTTGTCACTAAAAGGCCAACAAACAACAATTGCTGGTTTAGTTTAGTCTGACTTTCAAGAACGTGTGCTTTAGACTTATGTTACTATTACCCTAACATAAAAACAGAAAAGTTCAGGCTTACCTGTGGAAAATATTTTATCAGTGTCACTGCTAACTTAATGTAAGAGAAGCAGAATAAGAACTGTAGCCATGTCATCTCCTCAGCTGCAGCAAGAAACAACGTTGTAAACGTAAAAATCCATGCAAGTGCCAGTAGTCCAACAACAGTTTTGGATACTTTCTGACCTGCTCGCTGAAAGAGAAATGCAGATATACTTAGAATGCCCTTGGTCCTACGTGCCAGAAACTTGTTAGATAAAAAACAAGCTCAGTACTACAGAAGGTTCCAGTTCAAAACCCACTGCTGTACCAGTTAGGCTCATACCACCAGAGAACTCTAAGCCAGCAGCTGTAGGTTTGCAGCAGCTTTTGTGCAATATTCAAAAGCATTCTTTAGAATGCTGTCGTTCATAAGAAAAACGTTGCTGCAGTATTTTTGAAGATTTATGATACCTATGATTCAGTGCCACCACCCATAACAAGCTCTTGTATTTAGTCTGATGACATCAACAGTTCCTGTATATGCAGAAGGCCACTAAAGCCACTGCTGTAAAAGTCATTGTCTCCCCATTCTTTAGTATAAAGTGATATTGCTCTCCACAACAGTGATAAACAGCTGTTACAGCTTCAGGTTTAGCATCACCAGAGGAAGCACCTCAAAACACAGTTACTAGGTAAAGCAAATCACCTGTTCAGATCAGAGCTTTTACAATGGCCACCTGAGTGTTAGTGATCAGTCTCACCTGAGAAGTGGGTGAGAATTATAAATGGGCCTCTGCAGCTATTTTAGGTGGAGCTGGGGGAAGTCAATTGCAGGGAATCTCCTAGTGCAAAGAACACTCTGAAAGGTGAAGAATCAAAATGTGTGAGTATTTGTACTGTGTAGAACTATGATCTATGTGCTGACTAGAGATTGATATGGAAACTTTATAACTTGCCTATTTGCTTTAGTTATTTTGGGTCTTTAAAGAGTTTACTTGTAAGCTCAGAATGTTCATGTGGCTGAAGTAGCAAAGCTTGCAGGAGTGGCTAACTCAAAAGATAAGGCTGCTGGACTGTAACGGCCACTGAAAGGGAGGGAAGATAGATGACTTCAGTAGGCTGGTAGGGTGAGTCCAGCAGAGGGAGCTCTGCCAGAGCGACCCAAGCAGTCCAGCATTGAGTCTTACCTCATAAATACAGCACTGGATAATGGTGAGCAGTGTTAGAGCTACTGCATGGAGACTGAAGAAAACATCATTGATAGCCACAGGGTTCACTCCACTGGGGTAACTGAGTAAGAATTCTTCCTAAGTGCAAGAGAAACCAAAACTAGCTAAGTGTCATAAGTCCCTTATGTAGATACCTCCACTCCTGAAAAATAGTAAAGAGAATAATGATTACCTTAATTAAGGGAATCCAGAAGAGTCCAACGTTAAACACACTGTATGCTATGAAGCCAGTAAGGTTTAGTGCTATATAGTCAAAGCTTAGTCCAACAACACTAGAGAAGGAGAAAAATATGATTAAACTTAAGGGATTACTTATCCCTAGAACATACAGCCAGATAGGCAATTTTTTTTTTTTCTTTTTGTTGAAATCCAAAGCTGTAGGTGTTGTGACAACATGATGCTGAGTTCATTGAGTAGTAAGGTGAAGTATCCTTTTGTATGCCACATATCAGCATTCACAACTGCTCTCACTGCCAAGCTTGTTGCTGTCTAAGTTTACCTCTTCATGGGCTCAGCCAGATAAAAATCATGCCAGTCTAAATCCACAGAAGCAGCAGTGCATATTTGCCAGAGTGATTGCTTCAGTTTTCATACTACAGTTTTCCTACTTGCAGTCACTTTGTTTAAAGGGAGCTAATCTAATGATAACACTACAAATTGCTGTCTAGTAAGCAGCTCACAGGGGAAGTAAATTTTAAGGGTGTCAGCACAAGTGCCTTGGCCAGATGATACATGCAACGTGACATCACAGGAAACATGGAAGCCCCCCTCTATCAGGAGTTAATACTGGGTGGCAAACTTCAGAATCAGAATTTCTTCTGATCTACGTATGTAAAAGCTCACTGGTGCTGCATAAATTCAGGCCCAAACTTTATTCTGCTTCTCTTCCTGCCCCCAATCTTTTCGTGCATAATTCCCAAGAACAAAGATTGTCCCTGAACCTCGGAACACGATTTTCAGAAGTGCTTAAGGGACCTGCAAATGCATCTTACGTTTCCTTACCTTTTTCGTCGCCAGTTCTCAAACAGTTGAGGATAGAAGGAGATAGACCAAGCAAGGAAATAGATCCATCCAATCACCTCATCAGCATATTTCACTATGATGCTATGAATCACTTGAAATTGAATCCTAGGTCTGAAGGTTAATACAAAGGTTAATTTGCCTGCTCATACTTTATTTCACAGTCTTTTGCCTTGTTCTGCTCATAGAGGAAAAGCAAGCAGAGTCCAGGCATTGAGACAAAACAAAGGTTCAGAAATAGTTTCCTTGAGGTTTTTCCCCCTTTATTTAGTGTTCCTGTTATATTTAGGGTATGTCCTACTCCTATCCTCAGCCTTTTTCTTTCTATTCTACATAGAAATCTTCAAAAAGGCTATTTTGTGCCTATGATTCCCACAGTCTAAGCACAAGGTCTGTTATGCAAGAGCAGTTTCACTTTTCATGCTCTGCCAGCAAAGCCCCATGATCATGCCTGGCCTGTTGATCGCTTTCTGAATGTGGTTACCTCTGCTTTTACTGCAAGTCTTAAAAGGAGAAGTAAAACGAGGAACTAACACAGGACTATCCTGTTAATAAGTAGCATCTGGGCAACATGGAACTAGAATCCAGTTTCTTCCCTTTTGCTAGATTGTTTTCCTGGTAGAGAGGACCAGAATCTGTGAACAGAGGGCTCCCCTAACCAGGAAGCAGAACACCTGCACCTCCTTACGATTATGTGGACATACAGCATTAGCACTCCAGAACAAGCTCTGCACACTAACTGTAGTTTCCTACTAGGCACTGACAAACGTTTCCTGGATCAGAACATGTATTTTTGAGACTTTGGGGGTAGGTTATTAAAAGCAGACTAAAAAGCCATAAGTGCTCACAGTCACCTTGGTAAAAGTCCAAAATATCAATATTATACCACTCCAGTTCCCATAGCTCATATTTGTCTGACTACCTTGAGGGTTGCTGAAGAGTCACTACATCTTCTCAACTATGTATTGTCCATGTCCAGTTAGCTACAGGGAGAGGATTCTGTGAAGCCCAGATTCTACAAAGCAGTATAGTGAGCAGAACTAAAAATCAGTTTCTCACCCAGTTAAGTTGGAATTACTGGTATAAAGATAAACTGTTACTTGTCCAACATCATCTGCTTTCACTTGAAAGCCTGCCTTAGTGTGACCTGCAGGCAGCTGAATCTGCAAGGCAAAGTGGAGGAAAGAATGAGGAAAGTTGCACCATACTAGCAACAGGCTTTTGCATAGAGTCATAAGTCCATTCTATCACTTACTTCATCTGGTAGCTCAACAATGGTGCTGTGTTTTGATGAATGTGTAATATTAAGAGTTATCACCAATGTCTCATTTAATGGAGCCCTGTAAAGATGGAAGAGCCAAGTTAGACTGGTGCCTGAGTTCGCTCTCACAGCCCTGCAACAATCTTTGTATCTGCTAATTCCTCAGAGCTGCAATGAACATAACAAACAGCCTGCACATAATAGTACCTACTTACTTAGTACTCAAAAGGACAGCAACACCACATCTGTGAACACTGTACTGATTTTTATCTGAACTAGTGACAGGCACTGAACAGTTACATGACCACATTTTGCCTCTGTTCCACACAAATAGCATAGCAAAACCATTACCTGAAGGGGAATAACAAGCTCAATGGTAGGATTTTGGGGACTATGAGAGGCACAAAGGATAGACAGTACTGAGGAAATAATAAGCAGAAATTACAGTAGTGATATAAGATAAAAAAGTAAAGTAGTTCTGAACAGCTTTACCCAAGAACTCCTCTAAGCGTTTGTCCAGGAGGTCTGACTGCACAGCAGTACACTCTGTATCATAAGGTTCAAATGCCTGTAGCTGTCTGTGAACAAAATTGCTACATGCTTCTTTGCAGAAATAAGAGTTCCAATCTGTTGCACCCAGTTTTGCTATTTTCCTCTTCATCACATTTACTACACTATCACCTGGCTATTCCCTTCACATACACCTCTGTCCTTTGGAATCTTTAAGTGTAAGTATTTAACACTCCTTTCCTGGGAGAGGCCCAAGATAGCAAAAACACAGCTACAAAATGCATTGTACTGAACAATGAGACTGAGTGCCTCAGTCCCTAATCTGGAGTCATTGCATTTCTTTGAAATGGTGAAATTTTTTGGTGAAATTTTGTGATCCTTCTAAGAAACGCAACTTTCTCTTCAGCACCATTTAAGAAGTGGAGGAACTCTAAGTTTACATATAGAAGGTAGTTCAATCAGCTAATACAAGGTAGACAGTATGAAATATCTTCTGCTCAATTTTCCATACAAATGGTATAGGATATTGCTGGAGACCAACTATATTTCAGATGCTGTGGCTCTATCTTGGTCCAAAGTGGTACTTAGTGATGTGATGGTCTAGAAGTGGCCAGTCACACTCAGATCAAGTTCTCTATGCACAGTTAACTAAGTCTGTAGGGAAGTTTCTATCTATGGTGAAGTTCTACCTTCTTTCTCCTCCCAGTTTCATTAAAAAAAAAAAAAAAAAAAAAAAAAAAAAAAAAAAAAAAAAAGCCTACAAAACAAAGTTTCAATTCATCATTTTACCTCAGAGATATCGTGACATTTGTTGAACTCTCATTTTCTAACAAAACCACTTCAGGGACAGAGAGTACAATGACTCCATCTGAGGGGGGAAAAGAAAATTGTCCATTACTATTTGCAGGGTAATATTAGAATAAATAAAAAAATAAATCAGTACTTCAAGGAGACTAAACAACTTAAAAGGGGAACTAAATAACCATCGAACATGTCACAAAGAAGCAATCTAAATATTTGAATTGTAGCAAAAGTTCACAAGAGGAAGCAATACGGTACTTTAAACTGACACTGCTTGTGATGTGATCCCAGTAACTTGGTAGGTATAGCGTTTAAAATTCAGTTTAAAATTACTGCTTGAGGTGCACGAGATAACCGGATGTTCAAGTGAGATCCAAGCGTGACTCTTGAAGTATATGGCAAGTGTCCTGCGATAGTGGTCTGTGTGTGAGAACACCGCCTCAGCACAGCGTGCAAAGTCAAAGGTTGGTATGGAAGCAGAGCTGAGGGAGGTGAGGTCTCCCCCGAAGTGTGAGTTGGGGGATGCCTCTGAGCCCCCTCACCCACCTCTCTGGGTCCGAGCAGGGACAGCCGAGCACTGATCGCCGTGCCCCAGCAGCACAAGTGCGAGGAGCAGAACAGGAGGGAAGAGCTGTCTCATCTTCATGGTGGATGAACTGCACGAGAAAGAAAAAGAAAAAAAAGGCTCTGCTCAGACCCTACAAACTTTGGGAGGGCACCAGCCCATTCACAGCTCTAAAACAGCCCCATCCCAGCCCAAAAAGGCGTTACTCTGTCAGTCCCCATCTGCCAGACGGCCCTAGAGGTGCCCCCCCCCCAGCGCTCACCTTGCTCCCGCCACTCGGCCGCCCCCCCCCTCCTCCCGGAACTACAAATCTCAGCAGCCACTGCACCCCCGCAGCCCGTCCTCCCGTGGCCGCGCGGCGCACGCTGGGACTTGTAGTTCTCGCCGCCCTCCCCTCAGGGGCGCGGTGAAGAGGAGCCAGCCGACGCTTTAGGGTGCATTATACCTGGGTAGCAGCACCCGATAAAGCCCACATACCTCCTTCTAGCGCCGCAGCTCTGTCCCACACAGCCCGGCTCTTCCCTTTTCAACTCCTCACGTGAGGCGACTGCCTATCGCCTCCTCGCCTCACGCTCCGCCGAGCGGTGTCACGCTGTGGCCGCTCCCGGGCGCCATCTTGGGCGCGTCCGAGCGAAGCGGGCGCCGGGCTGCGGGGGGGAGAGCGGCGGGTCGAAGGGTGCACTGGCTGCTCGGGCCGTGTGTTGGTGCTTCGCTTAATGATGCGCAGGGTGCTGGGGAGGGCTGGGGAAAGGGGCGTTTTGTCACGCTCAGGATGGAGGTAGCACCCCGGAGCTGTGAGGGTGAGACATGTTTGGCCAGAGTCCTGAGGGCAGGGTCCAGGCTGTTCCCTCAGCGCTGGGCTCCCGCTCGCTGCGCGCTGCGGGGCCTCGGAGCTCCCTCAGAGGCGAGGAGAAGCGGTGTGAGGGCTCAGCACGCTGTGTGGTGCCCGGGAACTGTGTAGGCTGGTGTGTGGTGGGCGAGGTGAACGCAGTCCCGTCTGCAAGCAGCCATGGAGGGTGGGCGTGATTCTGTCTGCGTGCTGGGCATAGACCTGGGCACAACCTCTGTGAAGGCTGCCCTGGTGGTGGGGACAGAGCAAGGGCAGGTGGTGGCAGAGAGCTGCTCCAGAGAGACGCAGGCCTACACCAGCAGTGTGGAAGCTGGACTGCAGGTAAGGGCTGGAAGTGCTGCTGGTGGTTCCAGGATGGCTGCCTGATAGTGACTGGGTTGTGTTACTGGTTTATGGGGACTCTGGTGGCTTTCCTGGATTATTATTTTTTTAATTATTATTATTGTGCCTGGAGTGACAGGTGGTTGCTGCATGTTTTTTGGGTATCTGAAATTAGAATTAATATGTTCTTTGCTTGGTCTTCAAGAAAGCCGAGTAAAGCTATTTTAAGAAGGACACAAACTGCTGGTTAAGTACTGAAGTGGTCAGGTTACAATGAGAATAGTGCATTCGGTGAGAATAGTAATTCTTCAAGAACTTATTCCCTCTTTTTGTTCAAAATGGAGGCAGCTGCTGAGAACATTCCTTAAGTAGCACCATAGAGGTAAATGACTTGCCTCTGCTTGAGCCTCTCACACATCTGAAATGGTATCTCAAGCTCAGTTTTCACTACGGAGACTCTGCAGGCCTGCAGAAAGTCTGATTCCGCTTTTGCTGTAGTCCCAGGTGTCACAAGACAACCTAAACCTGTTCTGTTAATCATCACCTTGTCTTTGATGCCAGCCAGCAAACAACAAGCACTTGCCAACTGGGAAGGTATTTTGCACTTCAATGTGAGATGGAATCCTAACTGGAAATTCCCCATGGAAATAACCAGAAGCATGTACACCTGTTAAAAGGCTTTATTTCTGTTGTGTTGGTCAATCAAATAAAGCATGAATCACAAACATGAACATAAAGTATCAGCATTCTCTAGGCTAGCATTGTGCTTCCAAGGGCTCATTTCTAAGCAGATATCAAACAGGCCAACCTTTTTCCCTACACCCACGTTTTCACACCTAGAAGTTTATATACATACAAGAGCACACATCTGTATGTGTAGGCTGTATTTAAGTACTTTGGCTTGCAATCTTCATTCTGATCTGTCAAAGTAATCTGGTCTTCAAAAGCATGACTTTTTTTTTAAAAAAAAAGGTATATTTGAGTATTATGTCTTAAGAAATTAAGAAATATTTGGCTTTCAGTGTAAGATGCTGTTATCTCATTCTCAATTCGCTAGTATTGGTTTTGGGGTTTTGTGGTTTATTTTGTATTCTTTCTTTCAATTTAGTAGTGAATATTATTCTAATGCGTGCTATTAAGCTAAATGAATTCTGTTCTTTGCTTCTGACTAGAGTAGCCTTGTTTAATAAATACAGTGAGTGAGTCCTAATGGCTCTGTGCTCAGTGTAATGTTTCATGATTACAGGGAATGGAGCAGGACAGCCGGAGGATAATAAGAGCCCTGAATGAATGCCTTGCTGCTCTACCTCAGCAGCAGCTTCAAAGAGTCAGTCACATTGGCATTACAGGGCAAATGCATGGGATTGTGTTTTGGAAAAGAGATCAAGGTAACATTAATTTTTTGGCATTCCTGTGTAGAGTATTATGATGCAGAAAACAAATTCTGAGCGCTGAAGTGATCTGTAAGAAACTACTGCATGTTCATCATCTTCTGTGGGGATTTTGCTTTAATTACTGTCATTTCAGCTGCTGGCTATAAATAACCACATTGTTTACACAGATTGTTTGGAGGGTTTAGTCTTGTGAGATCCCTGTGGAGCGAGTGCAGTTATAGGCAATTCCACCTTCACATTTATATGTGAATTGTTAATTGTCCATCATATGCTACCTGTATGATCTGCTGCTGTTTGGAAGAACTTCTGGACCACATGGATTACTTTTTTTTTATGAGGGGAACGACATTAAAAAGAGCAACACTTACCTACTTGTTCAGTACCTCAATACTTCTACTGCAGAAGCAGTATTAACACTTCTGTGTGTGCCTTGGAAAGCAAGCTATACTTGGCCTGTATGTTAGGTTATGCACAGCAGTAGCTATCCAATAGGGAATATTGCTTTGCTAATTTGAAGTGCTGCTTGGCAGCACAGTAAGAGGAAAAACTGAAAATCAGTAATAGGAGATAAGCAGATTTATTGTAAATTGCAGAAGAAATTTTCCAAAAGTGCTGGTCACTGCCTATCAAAAGTTGCCAGTTTTAATTGCTTAAGGAGACACAGTGCTATTCATTACTGGTTGCAGTTTTACTTTAAATACTAAAATGATTGCGAAGAAAAAAAATCCAAGGGCTGATGGACTGAAGGAGCTGTTGCTTGCTTTCCAGCTGTCCCAAGGGCTGTATAACAAAACCTCTTGGGTTTGTGATAGACTGATAGGCACAGATTTTTGTGTGATATTGGTTAATATTTTATTTCCTAAAGCCACATGCTACTTTTGTTTCATTTATATCTTGTGAAAGAGGATGTTTGCTCCCATTTGTTTGAGTAGACTAAGTGAATTCATGCACTTTGGGATACAAATTAGATTTTTAATAGCATCCTTTAGGGTTAGATTTATGGTTAATAATATTTCTTTGGATCCATTTAGAATTGAGCATTTTGAAAATTGTTTCAAACAGATTTGATAGAGCAGGGAATTAAGACAGCAAGAAAAGGCATCCATTTGCTTGTCATGTTTCCTGTAATATTTCCCACCTTTCATGGGTGCTTTTCACTCTGTGTGTATACTTTCAAAGCCCTATATCCAACCCAAGAAACCTTTTAAATCGTATTTTGCTGGTCAGTTAAGCAGCCAGGTCTCTTCTGTGACCTGAAGGAGAAGTGGCACAGCACAACTTGAAAGCCTCCTGCCACACCAACAACAAAACCAAAAAAGCTGCTTTGGTTACAGGGCCAACTGCATACAGCATGTGGCCTGTCCTGTCCCCACGTTGAAGCCCAGCATTATCTGGGAGAGCAGTAGTTGGCAGAGGCTGAAGCTGTGCTGTGGAGCATGCTACTAGCAGACATTACAGGCCAGTGCTGGAGCTCAGCCTCTGCTTGATTTGCTGCTCTGAGGTGTCTAATCTGCCCTAGGAGTGCTCATGGGGAGCAGGAAGCAGCACGCTGCACTGGACCAATGCAGACGTTGCTGAGAAGGCTCTGTGCAGCCATGAGAAGTTGCCATAATTGAACTGATGCCTTTGCATAGAAACATCTGACAGCTTAACGAAAGGTGTAGTGATCTCTGTTGGAAAAATTAAAAAGTGCTAGACTGATAAAACTGAATTAAATCCTTCTCTGGATGGGGGTGTTCTTTGGTACTTTGCAGTCCATTGCCTAATACATGTAGAACTAGGTTTGCAATTGCACTGACTCAAAAGATGGATGACGCTATGCACTGTCCATCATACAAATACTGTGCTCTTCAGTCATGATGTGGCAGTTTGACTCTTGTATCTGAGAGCTGTCATATCTGCTTCTTACCTCTCAGCAGAAATGCAAAATTATTTGAGGATGACTGGAATTATGATGTTATGTAGGACGGAAACTGTGACTAATTAATTTGATTATAATCGCTATTGGGGTGACATCACTGTTTCTGCTTTATTTTCCCCATTGTATTTGACAAACTCAGAGGATCTGGAAGTAAAGAATGCCAGGCAGTGAATGCACTGCTGGTAATTACTGGACTTCTCAAACACTGTTGTGTTTCAGGTTGCAAGTGGACAGAGGGAGGTACTGGCCCTATCTTTGAGCCAGAGGAAGTCAGTCATCTGGTTACTTGGCAAGATGGCCGCTGCAGTCCTGCCTTCCTCTCTTCTCTTCCTCTGCCACAGTCACATATCAGCGTGGCTACAGGATTTGGCTGTGCCACCATCTACTGGTATTTAAAGAAAAGGTACATTGTTTCTCAAAAGGGCATCTGTGTTAGGCTGTTTCACTTACGGTTTCTCATCTTGAATTTATATGACAATTAGTATTCCTGTAGCATGTTAATACAACTCTGAGTTCAGGGGCTTGTAATCATAATATTAAGTATTCAGAGAGTATTTGTAATGGCAGATTTTAATATAAACTGTGCAACTCAGCATGCAAGTCTTTCTGACCTCATTAGGAATATTGCAGATCTTTTTAATGAAAGGAAAAAATTTTGACTACATAGAAATAAAATAATTATAGTCCAGCCTACTACTCAAAGAAAGTCTACTGAAATAGCTTGAACACTAACTTTGGTTGTGCACACTGTGGAAAGTACAAACGTGCCTAAAACAGTAACAGAGTTGATTTGGCTGGTTGCTGCCAGATGTTAGAGAAACAATCCCTAAATTAATTTCAGTTCCTTCCTTCTTTAGACACCACGATTCTTATGAAGTGTTACTGATGCTCTGCTTTATTGTGGCATTTTTGCAGAGGATGCAGTTTTTCACTTACAACATTGCACCAGAAGGATTTGGTCTTCAGTTTCATCTGCAGGATGATGTCAGATGTTCATCTCAGAGATGATGTCTCCCTCGTTCATTAGTTGAGGCTAAATAGCGACATATCTATTAGATGTTGTTTTCAGTCGACATGTGTTCAGTAGATACCTGGGATGTGACATGATCTTGCTTTAGAGCTGTGCAACTCACTAGCCCAAAGTCTTTGATTTGTTCCCGTTCTGTTTCACTACTTGGTACATATTCATTTGTGTAGTTTGTGAATCTTATAGCAACTGCAGGAATTTACTTGTTTTTCTCGAATGCTCTGGAATGTGACATTCTTGTACAAATAATTATTATCTTCCTTGTATGTTTTGCTGTATTGTTCCTTCAAACCTGGACAGCTCGTGCCACTGTCTCTATCTTCCATGAGGAAATACCAGCAGTGTTGCTGCTGTGGTAAGAGCTTGGAAAACAAATCCAATTAAAAACGTGCACAACAGCAAACAAGCAAAAATGAACTAACAGAAAACAATAACAGCCCGCCAAATCCAATTTAATCACTGAGATACTGAGATTACTGTTTTGTTTTTAGGAGATGGGACTGCATACATCTGAAGTTCCTATAGCACTGGACGTAACCTTGCTTCCAAGGTCTAAAAGCTCCCTTTGCTGATTTTCTTTTTAAAATGTTTTGTTTAAAAGTCCAGACTTTCTGAAGTCTTATGATGCAGCTGGTACTATCCATGACTATGTGGTTGCCATGTTGTGTGACTTGAAGAAGCCACTCATGTCTGTCCAGAATGCTGCCAGCTGGGGATATTTTAATTCCAGAAACAAAAGCTGGAATACTGACATGTAAGTGCTAAGGTCAATCAGTGGGTTTCGTGCTTTGTGTCAGGTAAAGTGAACACCATTTTGGGGCCTAAGTATGAATGTGTTACAAGTAGAGTGATCTTACTTGTGGTGTGGCTTGTACTGAAGGACTGTTGGGTTTGCTCTTGTTCTGTGTGGTGTCTGTGTCTGCGTTACATGAAATTATGTATTTTATGGCACTGTATTTTTAGAAATACCTAAGACAGCATAGCTGGGAGACTTATCAGAGTTGTTCCCTCTTTCTGTTGTGTGATGGTGGGATGGGATGAAGAAGTGAATGCTGCATCTAAGGCTGTGATGATAAAATACTGTTAATACTGGCAACTTCTTTCAACAGAGCTCCCTTGTAACTGTTGAGATTTATTAGTGATAATAGTTACAATTTTCTAGGCTATGGGAAGTCTTGCAGGAAGCTGGTTTTATTTATTTATTTTTACTGATTTGCTCTTTCAGGGCAAAGCCATAAAGCTGTGTGTATTTCAGGGCTTAGGTTAGGCCAGGATTCCAAGATCTTCTCCTGAAGGTAAATTAGTGCCTAATACCTTGAAAGAGTGTCAGAAAATTGCATTTGGCATGCTGAACTCCCACTAACCTCCTGTTTTTGCTGTAGCAAAATAGTGTGCCTTGCAGTTTATTTACGTAAGGAGTTTGTTGGACTTAACTCTTTGTGATTTGGTTTTGAACCACTAACTGCATGACTGCTCAAAATTGTGTTGGAGAATTTAAAGCTGAATTTTTATAATTGTCCCTTGACTGTGGAACTGCTTGTCTGTCTGACTTTTTATACAGGTATTGCTTCATCATCTCAGGTAATCAGATTGTATATAAAGAAAAGCTATTTGTTCTTCCAGACTATTCTTCTTCACTCAACCTGTTGAACTGGAACTGGACTGAGCTTTTTAAACAGATGAAAGCATCTGCAAATCCAGCAGTGGTATTTTTTCCTGCAATGATATTGTTCTGATTGCAGATTGAAAAAGTCTGGCTTTCCTGTTCACTTGCTTCCAGAGGTGGGAGACCCTGGCAGTATTGCAGGCAGGACAATCAGTGCATGGCATGGAATACCCAAGGGAACTAAAGTGGGAATTGCTCTGGGAGACTTTCAGTGCTCTGTTTATTCCTGTCTGACTGAAAGAACTGATGCAGGTACGATCATTTTGATATCTTGCTTGGTTTTCTCATTGTCCTCTTTCAGAGTAGGACTGGAAACACTGAATTTTTTCTTTTTTTCTCTAGTTCTCAATATCAGCACCTCTGCTCAGCTGACTATCTCAATGCCCTCGGGTTTCCAGCCTCCGGAGACACCGGATCCTTCCTCAGCTGTCACTTACTTTCCTTACTTTGATGGTGACTACTTGGCAGTGGCAGCATCACTTAATGGGGGCAATGTGCTAGCAACGTTCGTGAACATGGTGGCACAGTGGACAGAAGAGCTAGGTAAGTTAATTTAAGGGTAATTAAGACTTAAAATTGTGGTTGATCATGGTAAAGGGAAGCTATGGTAAAGGAGCAAGCTCAGGGCTGTTTTGTCATGCCGTATAAGGAACAAGGATGTAGGCCTGATCATGCTTCCTCATTGTCTGGAATTTCCTTTGGAAGCTAGTGAACGTGTTTGGACAGTCATCTTTGGGCTCAACATTCACACTGCCTCTAGATTTGGGGGTTTCTTTTGTTTTAAGAACAGAAGAGAATGTTTTTTGCAAGTTGTTTTTTTTAAAGGAAAGGTCGATAAATTCTAGAACAGCCTCTGAGTTTGTGTGGCTGCAGTCCAAAAGAGTCCCTTGATTTTTGTCTGTTGCTTTTAATGCGTATTTTAGAGCAGTCTGATGGATTTTAAGATTTAAACTCATGTTTATCATCTAAGTGCTTTAAATGTGGCGTTTATGATTGTGGTGTTTTGGTTTTCATTGTTGTTGTTTATTTTTTATAATCTCCTGGGTTCCACAGTACAGAAATAAGCTCTGAAATATTTCTTTCAGTGAGTTCTTGAAGTGAACTCAGCATTCAGCTTCAGTGGCTGAATTGTGTGTGAAGTCTGCCATTATTGCCTTTAAGAGGTGCTGTTTTCTGTGACTTTGCACAGTGTAGGCAGAGACAGATAGTGTATTACTAGAAACAGCCATTTCTTCAATCAGAAAACGTTTTCTGGTATGACAGATAGTAGATAAGTTTGGATTGAGAGAACTGAGTTCATAATCCTGGAAAAACAATGACCTTTGATGCAAAGGAAGAAGGTATACAGCATTTTTCTGAACAAATTGCTCAATATTCATTTTAAGTCTCCACGTGTAACATATACTAAACCTCTTCAGAATAATAACGTGACATTTCTGATCTGCAGGATTTCAGATTCAAGAGTCTGCCATCTATGCAAAGATAATCAAAGCAGCCTTGGACCAAAACGACAGCCATCTCTCAGTCCACCCAACCATATTTGGAGAGAGACACACTCCTCAGCAGTTGGCTTCAGTGACCAGCATTGCTGCCTCTGAGCTCTCCCTGGGCCACGTAACCAGAGCTGTGTGCAGGGGCCTCGTTGAAAACCTCTGTTCCATGCTGCCAGTGCAGCGCCTGCTGGAGACAGGAGTGCGGAGAGTTCTGGGGAGCGGGAGCGCTCTTGCCAGGAATGAGGTGCTGAGGCAGGAAGTGGAAAGGATTTTTCCGTTCCCTGTGGTTTATGGGAAAGATGTTGATGCTGCTGTGGGGGCTGCCATGGTGATGTTCCAGGGAAAATAAATTACTGTTTGGAATGGCCTGAGATGCGTCATCTTTTTTTAATTATTATTATTTTTGTTCTCGGCTGTTCAGTGTTTCCTTTCACTTCCTTGCTTTCTCTGGAGTTGCGTTCAGCCTGCCATCTCACTCATTACATTGAAAAAAAAACAGCTTGCATTTAATGTCTGTTTGTGTGTGCACAGGGTCCTCCATTTCCTTGTTCTGTAATTCCTGCTTGTGAAATAAGTAATCATCACATTAAATTTGACTGAGTCACTAGGAAAGAGCCCTTAACTTTCTCCATAAAATGATACTTCATGCAAGGCTTGTTTTCTGGTAGGAAGTGTGTTTGGGAGGACTGGGAGAAACAAGCAGCAACTTAACATGATGCTTTCATTAGAGACTTTTTATTCTCAAGGTCTTTCATAGTATACATACAGCATGACAACAGAGGAGGATCTCAATCTTATTTAAGAAGCTTGGTGGCACCAAGCCACCAAAGCTGTGGGATGCACACCCAAGAAAAGGGAATAAATTCCTTCTTGTTTGTTTCTCCTGCTTTTGATCAGCTTTGGCACATTCTGATGAGCAGAATCACAGAAACACCAAGGTTGGAAAAGACCTACAAGAAGGTCCCTGTGGAGGTAGAATATGTCACTGACAACTATTGCAGAAAGTAATGGAGTGGCTGCTGGTAAGAAAGAAGTAACATCTTCACAGGAAACAGAAATCAAGTAGGCTGATGGGGGAGACATCAATGCTCAGAAAATGCCAGAGAGCTCCCATAGTGCACACATCAGAACAGGGCAAGACTGAGAAGAGCTGATGCTGGAAGTGGGAGGAGAGAAGGAACACTTAGCCAAAGCAAGAAGCTGGAGACTGAGTGAGGGAGACCTCCTTGTAGTTTTCTTACTAAGCCCTGCGCTGAAAATAATGAAGGAGTTAATCATAATGCTGAAGCAGATGCTTAGCTCAGCAAAGTTCCAGGACGACCAGCCAAGAACCTGGTTTATTGGTAATCTGTATTTATGTATTAATGCACAGGCATTATATTTTATTTGTATATGATTCCACAGGGTATTTTAAGTAGTGTAATTAGTTTGCTGTTGAATAGACAAATATGTTATTCTTTTATATATGGATAGATGGTAGGACTAGAAAGATATCTTATGCTCTGTAATTTCATTCAATAATTTAATTATCTAGCTCCATAGCTCCAGAGCTGGAACTGGAGGTTTTTTCTGGCCTGACAGCTACAGCCTATTGACTTAACCTTCTGGAAAAACTCTCTAGGCTGGTCTGATGGAAAGATCTTATATGAATGGTACATTTAGCAATATTTGACACAGTTCTTCATTTTTAAGGGTATTAGATCCATTTCTGATTCAATTGTTCTGTTGCTATTGCTGTTGTTTTCCTGATGACAACACTATTTGAAAGCTTACTGTTCCATATGTGTTATTTAATTAAAGCATAATAGGAATGTGGAATGATAGAATGTCTGTAGGACTTTCAGTTGGGTTCTCCCTCCACTCTCTTCAGAATCAGCTTGTATGTGAAATACTCTATAGGGCTTTGCTGCAGCCACTCAAGAGGGCTCAGAAAGATGAATAATCTCAGAGAAAAGCTGTGGCATATTTTACAAAGTTTTGTGAAGTGAAATGAAGCTGTGAGCTGCAGGAACAATTGCTGTTTGATGGTTTGGGCTTTTTGCAAGCTTGAATGTATTTACAAAGAGGAAATCTGTAGAAGAGTATCCATTACTAAATGCAATTAGTGGGGGAAAAACAACAGCAACTTGCTGTGATTCTTGTAAAGAGCTTTGCTGAACTCCTGGGAATAGAAGCTACTGATGCTTCTGGTTCCAGAACTGTTCTTAATGGTTTTATTACTCTATTCCCTCTTCTACTGAACTTCCCTTGATTCTAAAAAAAAATAAAATCATCTGCACATAGAACGATTGAATGATAGAACGAACATAGACAAATGGAGTGGAGAAGCAAACTCTGAAGTCTTTGCAGCCCAGGCACCTAGGAGGAGGAATCTCTGGCACCAAATTCCTGTAGAACAGAGGGCGTTTACTGAGACTGTTTTGCAGAAGACAGGATTTTTTTGCAACATTTGTAAGTTCTGTACATGTATTTGAGTAGTATGCTTGCTAGTTATTTGTAAGCACTCTATTATTTATCTTAAGTTGTGATTCAGTTAGACATTGTAAAAAAGTGTTTCCTTGTTTATCGGATCAAGCTTTAATTACCTGGGCTTCAAGAGTTAGGTGGGTTACGTGTTTTTCCAGGAGATGTATATTTCTTTCAAGAATATTTCTATAGAATTTGAATGTTGGGTTTTTTTTTCCAAATTCAAACTGAAAAGGAAATGCAGCTTTGTCTGCATTATCAGAGATACTGACAGTGGGCATTAGAAATAGAAGCACATGCAGTAACTGAGACAGGTTTGAGTAAATTGGCAGGAAGACAAGATTAAGGCTGTTCTGCTTATTCTAATATTATAGATATTCTGTGTAAATTACATGATTCCATTTTGCATAGCCATCTCCCTGATGCTTTTGGCTTGATTCACGTTGATTTAAGTGAGACTAAAATTAAAAATCATACATGTCTGTATTCCTACTATATTTTTTTCCTTTTTTTTTTTTTATAAAAGTATGTTTGTAACTTTTTACTTACTGTGCTTGTTCTTCTGTACTTCTGGTATCATGTTCCAAGGGAGAATATTTTTCTATAGAGAACTTCTTACTTACAGAACAGTTAACAAAAAACGGTTATTCTTTCAGGGTGATTGGACACAGGGACACAGAAAACTTGAAAGGTGAGCCCAGAAGACTCAGCAATTTGAATTGCAGTCTTTAGTGTTTCATCTGTACTTTGCTGTTTTGCTTCCAGTTACCCTAAATGTGCAAATTGATGTTTTATTTCCACGTATGTTATAGAAAATGGTAGGAAGTGCAAATGCCTGACAAGTCTCTTTCCCATCCTGCTTGGAAAGGAAAAAGTGATTCTTAGTGTAAATATTATCTCATGCCATGCATGAGTTACAGTGCAGCTTTACTGTATGTTGTAGGTTTGCAGATGATCCCTCAGAAGGATTTTATGAAGAGAAACAGCCTTGAAGCTTATTTATGTTGAATTCAAACTGAATGTACAGAGATAATTGTTGATGACTGGTATTGGTGTATAATTGAAAGCCTTTTGAAGATTTTGTAATGCTTATGTTCATAGCTGTAAGATTTTGTAGCAATCTAGAATTGTAGAATTTGATTCTAAAGCTATCCAGTTCCCTCTTAAAGCCAGCTATGTAGTAGCTCTGGTATGATGTATGATGTATTCCTGTCTCCACTGGATTTCCAGAATATTTCACATTCAGTGATGTGAACACTAATATTTCATTGGTCAAAGCAGTTTGATAAGAAAGACAAAATCCCTATTCTACCTTTAGTATGGCATATTTGTTAACTTGTGTCAAGCTCTTTGTGGTTGTAAATCAGACAAGATCAAACCTGTGGTCTTACAGTCATCTTTTATCTGCGGTAAACTTTTCTACTTCCTAGTCTTGTGTTTGAGGCGACACCAATCTCACAAGAGCTACAAGCCCCAGTTTTCATCTAGCACTGCTGTAACCCTGGTAAAGCCACTAAGTGATACCCTTCCAAAAACAGGAAGCCCTCTCTGCTCAAGATCGTTAAGATATGATTACAGCACAAGATATCAGGCTTTTATCACAGGCTTGATGTACTCCTGAAAATATATTGTGGCACAAATCAGTTAGAAAGCAGAACATAAATGCAGAGATTATTTGTGGTCTGAAGTTCAGGCCTTGACAGACATTGGATTTTAAGCAGAAGTGACTGAGTTTGCAGTGAGGTGGCTGGCAAGCTCAGGTACACTCTGGTTTGCTTTCTCTATTCTGAAATGAATGGGGCAGTGGAGACAGTAAAAAAAAAACAAAACAGCATAGGGATAACAACCTACTAAACTGCCTGAACTCTAAGCATAGTGAATATGTGTCCTGTTTCATTTCTGAGATGAGACAAATCAATTAATTCCTGGCTGTTTCTGGAGCCCGATCCTAGGCAAAAAGGGACTTGTGGCACTCTAAAATGCTGACCTGAGGTGTTTGTGTGGTTTGTTGCAGGCTGCATGTTCATCATGTCTTCCATTCTTGAGAAGATGAAGAAATTTGGCAGTTCTGACATAGAAGAATCTGAAGTGACAGATGAACACACGGATGGGGAAGACTCTGCATTGGAAGCACCTGACAACCTGCAGGGTACATTCAGCAGCAAGGTGCAGCCATCCAGAAGCAATATCTTTGCGAGACGTGGACGATTTGTGATGGGGGATAGTGACAAAGACATGGCTCCAATGGATTCCTTTTACCAGATGGATCACCTGATGGCACCTTCTGTCATCAAATTTCATGCCAATATGGAGAGGGGGAAACTTCACAAGTAAGTTTGCCTTTTAAAATGTGGTTGAAATGAGTACATTTTGGCAGTCGTAGGCTGTGCTACTTAGAGCAGTATTTATTGTCTGCACATTTGCGTGCCTGTCTTCTCAGTTTTGCTATTTTTGGTGCCTAAAGTAAGGAGTATTTTGCTTGAAATTGATACTAGCTCTCATCATTTCGCATCTCTAAAATTCCAGCCCATGAATCTTAATGATAAGATTTAGTTCGCACGCTTGAAACTGCTCAGTAAATGGACATTGCTCAGAATAAGAACCTGGTACTGCCTGGATCCCACACCTGCAGTTAGGCTGCTGTACTTCAATGCAACGTGAAGTCTTGCTTTCAACATTTCAGCAGCAAACTCCTAATTTTATCAGAACAGTTGCTATCAGATGTTATTGATCTTGTGCATTTTGGAGATCCATCTGTGCTCATCATTGTACTTGCTATTTTACACAAGCAAATGAAAAATAGTTGTGTGGTAGTTTATAAAAAGCCTGCTAAATGCCTGGTTTCAGTAACTAAAATTTACCCTGTTAGGCTCCTGTCAACAGATTCCATCACAGGCTGCTCTGAAAAAGCTTTCAAATTTTATGACCGCAGAAGGATCTTTGATGCTGTAGCCCAAGGCAACACAAAGGACCTGGATGATCTGCTGCTCTATCTTAATAGGACCTTGAAGCATCTCACAGATGATGAATTCAAAGGTATCACATAATGTCACATACCTAAAGATGCCCTTGTCCTCTTCCAAGACTACTCCTGAGACGTGTAACAGGGTGGGGGGAATAAAAACTTCCTGCACAAAACAGCGTTGTTAAATGTAAACTAGCTGTAGAGGGTCCTCTGATAGCCTGTAGTTCCTACTGATTAGGCAGTCCATTGATTGAAAGGCACAGAATGCAGAAAATTGATGTTTTCTGTGGAACTTTGGCTGGATTTTCTTGTCTTTTCAAAAGAACCACATTAATTCTTGCATGCTTGGGAGTAGATGATGAGTTCCTAGACATTTCTGTGTAGCTGTCATTTTGTTCATTATAGAACCAGAAACTGGGAAAACCTGCTTACTGAAAGCCATGCTGAATCTACATGATGGGAAAAATGATACCATTCCCTTGCTGCTGGATATTGCAAAGAAAACGGGAACTCTGAAAGAGTTTGTGAATGCAGAATATACTGACAACTACTACAAGGGTAAGAAAACAGAGAATACAGTTGAAATAGTGAATACTCTTGCTGATAAGACTGGAAATAGGGCCAAGCAGGCCTCTCAGTCTTCTGTGTGAGGTGTTATGCTTGAGGAGGGAGTGCCCAAAAGTTGCAGTGTGTGATTAACAACCAGTGCATTCATGCTAGATCTGTCTTGTTAGACAGGTGCAATATTCCACCCCTTGTGACAGAGTGATTTAACAGCAAGTTCCAGGGGCTTCCATTTGCTGTTTGTGCCATCTTTTTTTGTTTAATTCTACAGTTTTGTAAGTCTACAGAACTCTCAGTTCCACCATCTAATGTGAAGCTGAATGAATTGTGCTGCTCTCAGTTTGTGTTAAAAGTTGAAGATTTCTTTCTGTCTCTGGTAGGCCAGACTGCACTCCACATTGCCATTGAGAGAAGGAACATGTACCTGGTTAAACTCTTGGTCCAGAATGGAGCAGATGTTCATGCAAGAGCATGTGGGGAGTTCTTCAGGAAAATCAAAGGGAAACCTGGTTTTTATTTTGGTAGGATTAAGCACATTATGAGCTTGATTGAATGAGTTATCCTAGCATTATCCCAACTGAAAGATATTAAATAATCCTGTTTATATGAGACTGGAGGCTTAAAAGTCATAAATGGATTGATCCATGACTTACTCCAGATATTTACTTCCCAAATATGAGTTCATAAAAAACACAGTAGCTGATGATGTTCATTGCCAGCTTGCTGTCTCCATCCTTTTATTTTTTGAGCACTTCTTTTTTGAGAGATTGTAACCTTCCACCACTCTTTATTTTGTGTTTTTATAAGCAGCCATGTTTCTCTAGTGCAGTTAAGCTGAAGAAAATGTGATAGCTGTTTGAATCCCAAGAGTTAAACAGAGACATCCACCTCTTCTCACGGTGAAAGCTGAAAATAACGTGGTCTCTTTTCTGTTTATGCATGTGTACTAGGCATTCTGACCACTCATTTCTTACCCATAGGAGAGCTGCCCCTATCTCTGGCTGCCTGCACCAATCAGCTCTGCATTGTGAAATTCCTCCTTGAGAACCCCTACCAAGCTGCTGATATTGCTGCTGAGGACTCCATGGGCAATATGGTCCTGCATACTCTGGTGGAGATTGCAGATAATACTAAGGATAATACCAAGTTTGTTACCAAGATGTACAATAACATATTGATCCTTGGTGCCAAAATAAATCCTATCCTGAAGTTGGAAGAACTCACCAACAAAAAAGGGCTGACTCCATTAACGTTGGCAGCCAAAACAGGGAAAATAGGGGTAGGTGAGCAAATGTGTCCAGTTATCCTTTACTGTGTTATGTGATACAGAGTACAAGTGGAACATTTATGCAGGATAGATTTTATCACTGCTTATTGCTAAGTCCTTTCTATTAAGAGGAATTAATATTGCAGTCCAACATGCAAAACTGCACAGTGCTTAATGCCTTTGAGAAGTGTGTGTGCATGCATGCATGTGCCCAGGTGGCACTACATACATACTAGCAGTATATAAGACAGCCCAGGTGGAAACAGAAAGTGGGTTTCTGCTATCTTCTGAACAAGAGGCCTGTACTTTTGATTGATGGATGGAACTCACCATCTGACAGTCTCCATTCATCATGACTGTATGCTCAGATGTATAACAAATATCTCTGTATTTCTCTGGTAGGTTTGAAACATGGATAATTGCAAATTGTATGTAGTAGAAAGTAATGAAATAAACTTTATTCTACATCTGCATTTTCCATCCACCAGCATACAGTGAGAAAATTAAATTTTTTTTATTCAGACTTCAATCTCTTTCAGTCCAGTCCAGTGAATTAACTTCAGCATAGTTAAACTGTGTTAATCTAAATAAAAGTATTCATCTGTTATGAAGATACTGAGGAACTAGAACTGTCAGCACTGAAATGCTGGTTGTGTTGTTCTTTTCAATTAGATTTTCGCTTACATCCTCAGACGAGAGATCAAAGATCCTGAGTGCAGACACTTGTCAAGGAAGTTCACTGAATGGGCTTATGGACCTGTCCACTCATCTCTTTATGACCTGTCCTGCATAGACACATGTGAGAAAAATTCAGTGCTTGAAATTATTGCCTACAGTAGTGAAACACCAGTAAGTATGTACTTCCTTGATGTTTATTTGCAGACTGGGGACTGCTGGAGAAGAGCTCTGTGTTCTACACAGTACATCTTTTGTGTCATTTCTGTGAAACAGCAACTTGTATTAGAGGAAGCATTTGCTAAAATTGAGCATCACTTGCTATTTTTAAAGCCCAGTGCATACGGAACCTGTCAAGGTTCTCCTCTTTATCTTTCCACTCAGAATCGTCACGAGATGCTGCTGGTAGAACCCCTTAACAGGCTGCTGCAAGACAAGTGGGACCGGTTTGTCAAGCACTTATTTTACTTCAACTTCTTCGTATATGCAATTCATATCAGCATCCTGACCACGGCTGCCTACTACAGACCTGTGCAGAAGGGGGAAAATGTATGTTGTCACTCTCAGTGCGTGATATCCCAGAGCAGCCTCCCATTTTCATGTGTGCTCCTAATGTCAGTTTTCTTCCTTTCCTGAAGGTGGGAGGGAGACTTTGATCTCGCTTGCTTTTCAGGCTAGACTTGCACCCTTGGTGCAGCACATTCAGAAATTTAGCTTGTTATCTCAGAAATGTAATTGTTTTCAGCTACTGGCAAGGACAGGTCTTTCCTATCTCTAGTTCTGCTGAATATCTCTGTGTTGTTTTACACAGCCTCCCTTCACTTTTGGTCACAGCACTGGGGAATATTTTCGAGTGACTGGAGAGATACTGAGCGTATTGGGAGGACTGTATTTTTTTTTCAGAGGGGTAAGATACTTGAAACTTTTCTTTTTTGCTGTAAGTGCAAGTGAGAACCAAACCCACCTTTTGAATTCATTGCCAAGATAATCCATGTTTTAATCTAGAGCTGCAAAGCTTTTTCTTTGCCCTGGTTAGGAGATATCAGGTTGCTAACAAGCCCTTGGTCTAAGGTACAGTTTTATCTATTGTGCAAAGAGAGACCTAAGAAGTCAATGAGCATCTAAACAGTTATGTTGGCCAAAATGTAAGAATGGAGTATTGCAAGTAGCCAAACCTGCATTTAAGTTTAGCTGTCCTAGTTTAAAGTCAGTCACCTTCCTCTTGGCAACCAATGGGGAATATGCAGTGACCAGTAGCTGAATAGACTGGAGTCACCAAAAGAGGTGAGGCCCAAGATGTAAGGGGAATGTTATGTTACCAAAGCGTCTCCCTTGCAACAGTGTTCTTTTAACTGTTCTTGCCAGATGTTGGATGGGTACCAGCTCCCTGGTATAGAAACCAATGCTTAGCTGATGTATTCACTTGGGATATTTACTCTCTCCTTGGATACAAAGTTAGTCTTCATTCTGTTTTTTTCCTTCTTTCTTTCAGATACAGTATTTTGTGCAGAGGCGCCCATCATTGAAGACACTGATAGTTGACAGTTACAGTGAAGTTCTTTTGTAAGTGCCTGTGTCTGTGATTGTATCTCAGCATGAAGCAGGTGACTGTGAGATCTGTTGCTTTGGCTTAAACCACTTCTAATTGGTAGACACCTTACAAAATACTTGCCAGTGGCTATTGTAGCACTTAAACAAGTGTGTCTGGATCAGTAATGTGGAGGTAAAGCTGATTAAGCGTTTAGAAATGTAGTGACTGCATCATGCAGCTGAGTTAGGAATAGATCTCCAAGTTGGACTTGCAGTGCAGTATATGCACTGGTTGTGCAGACATCCTCCCATTCCCGAGGGAAACTTTCATTTGGGCCCTTTGTTTTCTTAGAGGAGGTGCAGCTAAAATGGGCAATTTCGTGTGTCTGTGGAAGGACAGGATGTGTTAAAGAAATGAATGTCATCAAGGACTTTTATTCCCTTCAGTCAGAATGAAGAGCAAGAGTATATGAAAGTTTGTATGTGGGGAAACTGAAGAGCTTGCAAAGGAAACTGTAGGACTGGAGAAGGAAAAGAATGAATGGAAAAGAAAGGAAGGGTCTGCCAAGGCTTCTGTGCATTTAGTATGCTGTATATCTCATGTTTCTCCTCTGTTCATACCACCTATGACTGTCTCAGCACTCTGGATTCAGAACATACTTGTCTTTCAGCTTTGTTCACTCTTTGCTCCTCCTGAGCTCTGTGGTGCTGTACTTCTGTGGCCAGGAACTGTATGTGGCTTCCATGGTCTTCTCCTTGGCTCTGGGCTGGGCTAACATGCTATACTACACCCGTGGCTTCCAGCAGATGGGCATTTACTCTGTCATGATTGCAAAGGTCAGTACAGTGAGGGGGTGGTGAGGCCAGCAGAGTGCTCACAAGAGGAAACTGCCACCAGTGCCTGGGTTTCTAGGAGTGGAGTCACCAGGTGCTTTCGTGATGCCGTTGGAAAGCCCGTCAGACAACCACACTCAACTTTTATTTTCTGAGCAAAGACATAGACTTTTTAAGTCATAGAAAAAAGCACCTGTTCCACATCCATGCATTTTATAGCAGTCTTAATACCTTCTGTTACTGTTATGCTTTGAAGTAACTCTACAGTTGGATAGACATAGGTGTAAGTTGACTGAGAACAGTAGAGAGCTGTTATAGGAGGACTATAGCAGGACTTTCTGCCAGCTGGAAATTTCCTTAAGAATAGTTTACATGTTACCAAACAGAGCAGTTAAGTGGGAGGCAGTAACTGCTACTAAACCTCTGTATGATGTAGCCAGCTAGTCCAAGAGGGGAAGAAGGAGGCAATTATCTTAATGTGATTTATACTCACAAAGATGAAACTATTTGTTAAGCATGTGTCTTGCACACATGTGTAAACTATTGCTTGAATAACAGAGGAAAATGTTTTCTGTATTAAAGTTGATCATCTTGGCAGGATGCACAACAGTTTAATGCATGAGCAGCCACTTCACAGCAGTTGCCTTCTGGAACTGAAGGAATATTTTCAACCAACTTTTGTTACAGTTTATGTTCAAGGTTTTGCAATAGAAAAATGTTCCATTTCTATGTTACAGATGATCCTAAGAGACTTATGTCGCTTCATGTTTGTCTATCTAGTATTCCTCTTGGGATTTTCCACAGGTAATATCAAACTTGGAGTTGTTTTTTTTTATGTTATCTCAAAGAATCTCAGAAAATGGTATTTTTCAGTTGACTTAGAATTTTTGTTTTCAAAGAAAAACTAACAAATCAATCTTGTTACAAAAGTCTTTTCAGAATAACAGCTATGTGTGTGACTGCTTTTCATGCCTGGGTCTCAGACTGCTTAACAAAGCTGAATGGATAAACATTCATCCTGTTCTACGTAGACAGACCTGAGACAGCACTTACTGAAACGTGACAGTTATGGGGACTATTTTATAGAGCAGTTTCATTGGGGACAAGGTGCCATGAAAATATTTTGTCTTATCTGATACTTTCATGCTCATTTTTATTGCTTGCAATAGATTTATGTTCTCAAATTATATTTTCATCTTCTATGTGATTCTTCTTTTGCTACAGCTGTGGTGACTTTAATTGAAGATGACAATGAGGGGCAGGACACAAATAGCTCTGAATATGCCCGATGCAGCCATACAAAGCGAGGCCGCACATCCTATAACAGTCTGTATTATACCTGCTTGGAACTTTTCAAGTTCACTATTGGGATGGGAGACCTGGAGTTTACAGAGAACTACAGGTTCAAGTCTGTGTTTGTCATCCTTCTGGTTCTCTATGTCATCCTTACGTACATCCTCCTGCTCAATATGCTTATTGCACTGATGGGAGAAACTGTGAGCAAAATTGCACAGGAGAGCAAGAGCATCTGGAAACTCCAGGTATCTTGGTTCTGTGAGGCTATCCAAGATGGAGGTTGTGGAGAATTTAAATGTCATGCTAACAGAGGTGATGTTTCATGGATGGGTCTGATGCATGCTTTAAGGTGGTGATAACAATAAAAGTTCAAGATTTATTTTTCTAATTAAAGGCAGAGTTCAGGATTTACGTGACTGAAACAGCAGGTTCTTAGTGGTCTGCTTTGTTTTCCCTGTTAGAGAGCCATCACAATCTTGGATATTGAAAACAGCTACTTGAACTGTTTGAGGCGCTCGTTCCGATCTGGAAAGCAAGTCTTGGTGGGGATCACACCTGATGGCCAAGATGATTACAGATGGTGCTTTAGGTAACCTGCTTGTATGTCAAATGAGCAATCTTTTATAGACAAACAGCATTAAGTATTTGATAATGGATAATGGGAAGAACTGTCCCCTTGGAGCTCTCCTCCAACAAATGCCATACTACAGTAGTCAGTTTAATCTATTTTCTGGGTCAGACCTTTGGCTTGAGAGTTGGCAGTAGGTGATGTAAACTCATACTGGGGTTCTCTCTTAATGCTTAGAATAGATATTCTTTTTGTTGTTCTTTCCCCAGAGTTGATGAAGTGAACTGGTCCACGTGGAATACTAATTTGGGCATAATCAACGAAGATCCTGGGTGCTCTGGGGACCTCAAACGAAATCCCAGTTACTCTATTAAGCCTGGTAGAGGTGAGGGTTTCAGGGACCTAGATTCTAATGATAGAAGCAGTACAGATTTTTTGTTAGAGGGCAGTCTGTTTATACATTTAAGTATAATGATGGAAGCTAAGTTTATGTCTTTTTCAATCAACAACAAAATGTAGAGGACTCTGTGGGCTTATTATTCGCATAGCAGTTTTATTCTCTGGAAGAAAAGCACTATGGATTCAGCATTCTGACTGTTGATTTTATAAGGCAGATAATATGTGCAAATCCTGAAGGCTTGTGACAGTGTATGCTGGCAACCACATAGCCAAAAAGCTGCTTTGTAGGCCACAAGTATGGCTTCTTCAGGAAGCTTCCTTGGGAGTCCAGCATCCAGCAGAGAGTTGTTTAACTCTAAGACAATCTGCTGCGCTTGCCAGCTGAAGTATGGAAAACAGAATGTGGAAAAAATTCCACAAAGCCCTTTCTTCCTGCTTCTTTCTTCCATCAGCTTCCTGTTCAAACCACTTGTATATTTCTGTTTGTGTGGAGAAGAAATTAACCATTTTTTTCCTTTTTAGTGTCAGGGAAAAACTGGAAAACTTTGGTTCCACTTTTAAGAGATGGAAGCAGGAGAGAGGAAACACAAAAACTTCCAGAAGAAATCAAACTAAAACCTATTTTGGAACCTTATTATGAGCCAGAGGATTGTGAGACGTTGAAGGAATCACTTCCAAAGTCAGTCTGATTTTCTTTTGTTTTTAAGAAGAAGGCTAATTGTTTGTGTTGGTTCTTACAAGGAGGACAATTAAAACACTTCCTTCAGAAGAAGAGGGATTTATGGAAAAAGACCAAAGAAGTTAGGAAATGACTGTGTGCAAGGATTCATTAAGTATCCTGAATAAACTACTCGTTGTTTAAACTCATGTCTTCATGGTTATTTTTAATACAAATCTGAAAGAAAGTAGGTACTTACTGCTTGGTTTATATTTACTTGGCTAGATATTTGCATGTAGACTGACTTACAGAGTGTTAGACAATTCTTATAGTGTGGTGTGGGTTTGGTTTCTTTTGCTTTGCTTTACATTAAACACACTGAGAATTTCCTACAATTCAGAGCTGTCAGTAAGGTAGTGAGCTCTTTTTTGCTGCAGATTTTTTCCCATTCTTCACTTCTTTCACTCTTTGTAAGTGCTCTCATGCATTTTTGAGGTCTGAGCTGACATTCTCATCCTTAGCTTACAGGTCCTTCACTAAGTTTTGCAGATTGGTGCAAGTGGCCAGTAAAGGTGAATATTCCATTGATAATATGAAAATAACAAAAAGGCCTATAGAGAAAAGGTTGTCACTTGCCACCTATGTCTGCTTTTAGATTCTTTTAACAAGTGTTTGTCTGAGCAGCGACAGGCCCTGATTTCCTGACTTTCCAGCCTTGAAAACCAACTAGCTGTGTTATAATGGAAATGGACAAGAGCAGTAAAAATTACCAAGAGACCAAAGGTAGGTTGCTGTGAAGAATGTTTCTTGGAAAGGAGATAAATGGGGACACAGTGAAAGAATGGTAAGTAATGAATCATCTAAAGATGTGGTTAGCCTTTCTCATAACACAAGAACAAATACACTGACATTGTAAAGGTTGGGTAGTCAAAATGAACGAAATGTTTCTCTTACAGAGTCTGAGTAAACTCCAGAATATACAGTTACTGTTACTGAGGCTGAAGGCTTAACGAGATCCCAAAATTGACATTTATTTAGATAACAGGTGAACTTTGCATAAAGTAAGAGAGAGTGGCTATGTAGACTGTATGTTTCAAAGGTCAGATGTATAATAATGAATAACAGTAATTATTTTGAAATCAAAGGTTTTTTTGTTCTTGACTTTAACAGCAATGAAAGGAAAGTAGCTGGTCAGAAAGGAAGGATGAGAAAATCTGTGATAAAGATCTGACCCAGTGCTGGACCTGTGCAGCTGCAATGGGCAAGAAAAGGTAAATGACCTTCTTTCCTTTCTGTGTATCACTGAAGCACATATATATACCTAACAGCCTGTAATATGCAAATACAGTATGAATATACAAGTATCCTTAAGCCAACAAGTTTCAGTTTGAGCTTGTGTGTTGTTTCTGTGGCTGTGTTCAAAGTGCATCTGTTCTGAAGTGATATGCTAGATAGATGAGTAGCAAATTATTGAGAACATTGGAATTCAGAGAGAAAATTGTGCCAGCCCTTGAAAGGTAATTTTCATCAATGCATCTTAATTTTTTTTCTGCAGCAGTGCAAAATGGAGGCATTCACTGCTCTTAAAAAGAAACAATTGTGTTTACTGACAGACTTTTCTCCTCTGCTAACACTGCCAGATGAACTCTATGTTGTTTCTATTGTTCGTTCTTTTACTGAGGTCAGGACTTTTCTCAGTGCTGGTTTCCCATAGGCTACTGTAGATGGACTTCAGTGAAGTTTGCAAGCATCCAGCTTATTTGAAATAGTAGCACCATCTAGAGGGCTGTTAATTCTTGATCCTTCTGTTAATCAAATCACTCAGGACAAATGCTGTTTTTTTTCATAGAGTTTTTCAGAATACAGCCACAGAAACTTGCCAAAGAATTTGAAATAATTATTTAACAAAAATCAAAATGTAAACAAGCTTTGAATCTCACGATTAGGGAGACTACAAAAGGTGTTCAAAGTAGGGATGTTGAATGTCATACTACTCTCAAGGTGTATCTCTGAACTCCTGTTAGCAGTCTCTAGAGGTTCCAGTCAAGACTTCCTTATGTTCCTTACTGAATATAGTAAGAGACCGTCTGTATGTGAAACAAGTGCAGCTAAGTAAACAAGACAGGCTGAGGCAGTGAAACTCCAGCCATTAATAATAAATGTAGAAAGGGGCCAACCAGAAAAACAGAGGTCATTGTCTCCATGCCTTTATGTGCCAAAGCAAATTTATACTTGAATGCACACAGGGAACGTAATGTAGCTGGAAAGCATTTATGAAGTTTCTGTATTCTCTGTGAGGGATCCATTTGTCATAATTATCTGCCTGTGTGGAGACCTACTCTTAGTGGTTAAATTCCACCTTGATTTATATCAAGTGCCTACCAGAAGGATTTATTCACTTCCGTGGGTAACCTAAACAGAAGGTTGGTCTGTGCCTTCCTGTCCTTTTCTGCTCCAGCAAGATTACAGGGAGTGCAGGGGACTTTTTAATGAAAAGGAAATTGAAATGCAGAGTGAAAACACACATCCATATAATGAAAATGTGTATGTCATGTGTCTGTGGGATAGAGTGGTGCTGGTGGTCTTTTGGTTGCTTTCTTTTTTTTTTTTTAAACCCTTAGCCCTCTTTTGGAAGCAAAAAAAGAAAATTTTCATTTTTCTCAAGTAAGTTATTACTAACCTATCAGAATTTCTAGCTATATCACCACTTAGTTACTGCTGCAGGCAAGAGTTTGTTTCCCACAGCTGGGGCAATATAGCCTAGCAGGGTCTCTAACCTGGTGTCATGCACATTTATTTAGAGTAAGCTAACCATGGCTCTGCCACAGTTTTCTTCCTTCATCTTCATTCTATCTAAATGCACAGAAGTGCTTTGAAAATGAAGGTGCATCTCTGTGAAGGCAGACTGGATGGGATGCCTACAGGGGACACGCTGCTTCTGAAGAGACAAGGAGCACAAAGCCTTAGTGGAGGGCTGTGACTAACCCCCAGGAAAGAGAGGTGGCTCGTCAGGAAGTATTTGCTCTTTAAGAACAGCTTTGCTAGGACCAGATACTGCTGTTGGTACTGCTAGACAATTCCACTGGCTGACAAGAAGCATGGCTTTACAATAAATTAGTCTTTATTTCTATTTTTGGGGTGGAGGTTCAGCTCTATGCTGGCTCAAAAACAAAGGAAATGGAGTTGATGTGCTCACCTCATCTGTCTGTGAGTGACTGTAATTAGCAATACGTGTAAATAATGAGTGTAAATGTGCATGTGATGGGAGACAGCAAGAAGTGAGTTCATCTAAGGTGAGTTGGGCTTCACTTTACTGGGAATTGAAAATGGGCTGATTAACATGTGTAAAAGCCAAACGTTGATCTGAGTATGCTACAGCACTGCCATACCTGAGATGCAACTTATGCTTAGTCAGTCACATAAGCTGCTGCATCTTTCAAATTCCAATAATTTCTGAATTATTTGAGGAAAGTATATAAATTACCTGAAAAATGTGGAGCCACATAACCTGTATTATGTACTTATTGTGCCCTCTGCAGCAGCTGGCATTGTAGCCCTCATCCCACTTGTCCTAATTAAACACCAACGTTAATCCCTTCTCAGGCAGCGCATTGTCAGTTTTTGGTGGGCTCCATGGGAGCCTGCACAGCCCACCAGAGGGCCCCCACGCTGTGTGCAGAGATCCTACCCAGTCCTATAGCTGACTTGCCCCAGGAAAACCCTTCTTCTCTGACACCACTGTCCTACTCTACTGCCCCCAGTCACATTCATCATGCAGGATTGCATTTCTCTTTGCCAAAAGCCAGGTAATACCACTGTCCTTCTGTGGCAAACATCTGTGAGAATGAAGGTACTTATGAGTCTTTCTTGCTCCACTAGGCAATAGGCAAAGATGTACTAAGGCCTGGAAGGAATATGTCTTAATCAATGCTGCCATATACAGCGTGAGCACTCTGGGTCTTATGATGTGGTTACAGAGCTCTGAAGTGCTTCCCATCACCCACACCATGCAGACTGGGATTCCTTCTGACTCTGGAATAGTTTCCACGGAGAAAATATGGACCCAATTTCATCAGATGTTAAACTGTACAAAAAGCTTCAGGATAGATGGTGGAGAGTACACTATTTTTTTGGGAAGGAAGGGCAATCAACCAAATGATCTCATGAGACTTCTGCCTTTCTGGTGTGTTTGTGATACTGTGGCAGAGCTACATCACTATTAGTAATGCTTCCTGTTTCAATATGCTGGCAATGAGAGGGTATGAAGAGACATGAATATTTACAAAATCACTGAGGTTTTCAGAGTCCATCATCAACCAAAATTGTACTTGTCTGTCATTGTTTTAATCAGCCTTCCTGAACGGTTTAGTCACCTGAATGTTGACATGAAAGGTCATGTCACCTGGAATTGCCATGTCAGCCGACTGTGGAGCAGCCCAGGAGAGCAACTCCCAGTGACAGGAACTGGGAAGAAGTGTGTCCTACTCACTCAGCCAGTAAGAGCAGTTTTAAGCAATGTCATCAAGTGGAAGTCATTTCTTTCCTAGGTGGTATAGTAGTGTAGCTCAGAGACAATTCCTCTTATTCCAAAGGAGAGTGGATAATGAACCACCCGGGGAAAAGGGATTGTGTCCTCAGTTTTTGAAAGTCAGGAACGTTTAATTGACGTAGAGAAAGACACAGGAAAGCCAATGTCCCTCAATAGCAGCAAGATTCAGAGTAGTGAAATTTAGGGCTGGAAATGGATAGAGGGTTCTCAAGAGACTGATTTGCAATGACAAATGGAACATCTCTATCTTAGCTAGGGTCTGTATGACAGAAAATGGAAGCACTGACAAAGGGGACAAAATCTGCATAATAAAAGATATTTTAATGAGAATAGTGGTTGAAATTGAGACAGGAAAATGTATCCTGGAAAGATGATCTATCCATGGGGCACGTGTGATGTGTATCTGCTCAGATAACTCCCTTTGGAAACACTAGAAGATTCAAGATTCAGCTCATGTGTACAAATACATGTCGTGCCACCCTGATTGCAGCAACATGGCACATGCATGTTTTAGCTCTCTTATTTTTGAAGTTTATTTCAATTGTTCAATGTTCTCCTTGAATTCTTCTTCACTTATTTCCCAGGAACAGCTTGACAGTAAGTGAAAGGGGCCTGCAGAGACTTCGTTTTGTTGTAGTCAGTGAGCACCTGATAGAAGTGCTACAGGTGGAGGTTTAGCTCTCCGTGGAAGACCTGAGAGTGGGTGAATTTTTGTTCCCCTCCGTATTATCTTTATACAGCTTTAACTAGATCTTTGGAGGGGGAAAGAACTGTTCCCCAGACTTAGACGAGTGAAACCAATTAAAATACTCTCTTTTAAATGAGGAGTTTTGATGCTCCTTTGACTGAAGCATCAAACGGCCAAACAACAGTTCAGCCTAAAATTATTATAACATTTCTGTTCCTCGTCAGCTTTGGTGGTGAGCCCCTAAAGGCTACTTGAGTCAAGCAGCAGCAGAACAGACTGGAGTAAAAAAACTGTAGCATATAGGTGGGGCGTGCTTTGTTCACAGTGTATTCCTTGAGGCATTTTCATATTGCTTAATTCCCAGTGCTGCTTAGTGTTACCAGAAATCATGCACCACAGCTAAGATTGACTGAGGGTACAAACTCATTCTGAAATAGCTGGAGATCAACCTTGACCTAATTGGGACTCTGAGGTTCGGAGCAGCCAAGTAAAGTCTTTGCTTTGAAAGTTCTCATTGAAGTGTTACGTGTTGGTTCGAGTTGTTCTGAGTTCTGTTCAGAGTAGCAGTGTGACCATGCTGTTGTGTCTTTCCTATTTACTAGTTTCTGTCTCTTCATCTGGTTAAAAGTTAGCTGGAAAATCTATGGGAAAGTGATAGTATCTTCCCCTTTTTAGCATACGCTGCAGAAGTTCTCTTCATGTGGTTCTTCAGCATTAAATGCACATGCATTCTCCTAAAAGCATAGTCTGTGGGATACCTTGTGGAGCCTTCCCACAACAGACCGATAGTGCTGAATCCTTTTCCAAGAAACAAAGGGAATTTAGTGCATTTTTTCCATAAAATCATGAGAGAACCCTTGTGAATCAATGAAATGCTGTGCTCGGGGGAACTGGGCTGCTGCTGGTAGTTGCTGTGCACAGCGCTGTAATACTTAAACTTCTGAGGACATCGGGGAATGGAATACTGACAATAAGTAATCTACAATTACCCATGCTGTTGCCTCTTAAAGTTAAGAATGTTTTTTAGATAATGGCTTTTCCTCCCAGTGATTACCAGGTGGAGTACTTTCACAGAATTTAATTCACAGAATTAAATGTGAAATCAGAACAATTTCTTAATGCAGGTTTGACTCAGATCATGTCACATGTCAGCAGAAGAGAAAATGCAGTTTGCTGATGTCAGATGGCGAATCTCCAAATCCCCAATCCCTCCCATCTGGGGCTTCCTTCATCTTGTTCAGTTTAGTTTCTAGAGTCTAGCAGTTGCTAGAAAAACAAGATAATGAATGCCAGATAGGGCATCTGCTGCTTGTTGGTGCTGTGCACGCCTTCCAAAGCTAATGTTTTCAAGTCATTTTTCATAGGAGATGCATGTCTGGTTTTTAATAGAGTGTCTTTATGGAGTTTCTTTAAGTAAGTGAGACAGCTGGTAGCTGATGTGAAACTCTGTAAAGTGGTCTGCACAGCCATGATGCAAAATCCTCCATGGCTTGTAAGAAATCTGAGTGGAACAGGTCTGGGAACTTAAAGGCTGAGTGGGTTAATGATGAAAACTATAAGAAAATGGTTGCACAGATGTGACTTACTGTAGTTCTGCTTCTTATTTCCTGACTCTTGGGTCTGCCTTTAAAGCAGCTCTGTTCAGGCTCACAACACCCATGTGCAGCACGTGGTGTTTTTACCCATTTTCAGGAAAACTAGCCAGGAATAATCTGTCCACATGTCTTGTAAATCTAAATCTTCTCAAACAATTGCTCAGAAAAGGCCACACTGGCAACTTAATGACCTCATAGTGGAGGGAGAAGCTGTTAACACATATCAGGCAAGATGAAGTGTAATTCTTGGGCATGTGAATTGTTAGAGCTCTCACAGTCTTCTCTTTTTTCATGGTCAGATTTGATACAAGGCTCTGGCTCTTGCTTGTCCCTGTTTTTCTTTTTGGCTAACTGCCACAACATTGTAAATAGACCACACTGATAGGTCCTGTGTGCTGCTAAGCACACAGATCTGGGTACTTTCAGATACAGCTGCTTTCTAAGTTCAAAGTACAGCTTGCTGCTGAACTTATTCTCCCTTCTTTGCAAAGGAATTTAATTGCTTTTCTACTGTGGTTTTTAGGAGAGTTAAAGCAAGAGTCCTTAAATGCACCTTCACCCAGATTTAATCTAACTTTGCCTATTTTCACATGCAATACTCCAGCCTCAGAGTGACTGCAATTAAACAGTTTCTTGTAGTTAGTGTGGAGAACAAAGCCCGTGTTCTTCCAGGCAAGATTAAATGCCATTATTCAGTTCTTGAGTGGTTGGACCAGCAGCTGGGAGACCATCAAAGCAACTGACTCTAGACTGCAGCATATTAGCTTAGGCAGTCATTTGACAAGGCGTGAACAGCTTTGCCCAGTGCAGGGTTTGGAATATATCATCATCGGGTTGGAATATATCATCATCAGTTTGTGTCAGCAGAGCTGGATGTGTGCTTGGCTCATCCAACCACGCTCTCCTAATGCCAAATGGAACTGGTGTAGGCATGAACCTTTTCTCTGTGCTGTTCTGTGGAAGCTGATTCATTACCAGAAACAGCGTAACATTCCTGGTATTTAACACCAAAGGGCTGACCTTGATGTGATGTAAAGATAAAACCCAGCAGTCCTGTTCTTTAAAGAGATCTGCTTGAACAAGAGGAGTTCATTTACAGTTTGCAGATGTATTTTAGAGTCATTCTGTTCAGGTTCGATTGCCTGTTCTAAATCTGAACATCCTGAAGGTATTTTATGTTTTCATTTCCAGCTTCCTCAAACATTACTCTTTCTTCCCTTTTTTACAGTGGAGAAATATATTTGTTCCGACCTGCATTATTCCCCTTAACTCCCATTTATTAATCAAGTGAAGGAAAGGTGAGTTCTGAGTTTGTCTTTTAGGTTTCATTGCAAGGACATGCAGGTTTTAAGTGCATCTTTAACACTGGTAACTGAAAGACTCTGTAGGGAGAGCAGAACTTATGGTTCCTTTTCTGGCATGTCCCAAGAAAGAAGTGTGCAGCAACCATTGCTTAACAGCTCCAAACCAGCAGAGCTGGAAAACACCATTCCCTGTAGTGAGAATTCTCCATAGTGAGAAGTCACATCAGTGCTGTTTCTGTGAAACACAGGCGTGTTGTATCCTCACAGACCCTGAGGGTACACATTCATCAGAAAACGTGCAGATAGGGAAAGATCTAAACACACCCACCATGTTTTCACTGACATTATTGCTATGAAAGCAGATTTTCTGAACCCATTTCTATTTTTTTTCATAGTAATAGCAAAAATATTTGCTTTCTGGAGCACTTATCACGATTGCTTTCTCATTTTTGCTTTGTGCTCTCTCAATAGTTCCATAATATATAATAAACTAAGCACGACATAAAGGGATGTCATTTACAACCTAAATGTGTGTGCATAACCATTTTCTTTTGAATACAGAATGTAAACTGCAGAGTGCTGTGATCATTTTAGATATTCTACTGCTACCATTAAGTCATCCATGAGCGACTCAGCTTTAGTAATAATTTAGTATATAATTATTGCGTGTGTGTCATCCCACTTTGGCAGCTGTGAAGTAAAGAGTTTGTTGTCTAGCAAGTTTCTCTCTGCTTCCTAATTTCAGATGTAAGAAACCCTGTAAGGCTTCAGCGCTCCAGTGCCGTACTTATCTGTGCTTTCCAACAGCCAAGCAAACCTGATGACTGAAGAAGGGGGTTTGTGCATTTTTAGAATCACTTTGACCCTGAATATAGTTTTACTCATTTGGAAGATTCCTTCTGTTGGATGTTGTCGAAACATCAGTGGGCCCCAAATCTGAGCTTCATTCGTACAACTCGGAGGCGCCTTCTCTACTCTGCCATGCAGGTTTTGTAAACAGGGTAAGTTCTGTAAGAGCTCTGTGGGTGTTTGGAGTAGGTGTGATGCTTTTCCAGAGAATGAAATCTTCTAAACTGTCCTCACTAAGCCTGGCTTTCAACTGGAGAATGCTGTTGTGGTTGTTGCCATTTTTCTAATTTATTAATCTGTCTTTCTCCCAAGGTGTGCCACACTGACTTAGAGGCATTCAGAAACTAAGATACAGCTTATTTCATTTATATTTCTCTGCTTAATGCACTGTGACACTTTCTGATTTCTGTGCTGAGGCGATCCAAAATACACTGGCATACAGGCTGAAGTTAAAAATATTTTTACCTTCTACTGAGAGATTCACTCACTGTAGTAACTGTCAGAGGCAGAATAGCTGGCATGGTAGAGTAGCCTTTATTTCAACTCTCTAAAACGTCCTCTTTTTATTCAATTTGGAGATCATAGCATATCTATAGATATATAGATATATATCATATAATATAGCATATTATATAGATAAGCAGGAGAATAATTTTAAAGCATTTTCCTCACTGAAAAACATTGCTTCTCACAGAGACTTTTAATATTTTGGGTAGGAAAAACTTTTGTAGTAAAATAATATAGCTTCTCCCCAAGAAAAAAATGACATTTTCATAGTGTCTGATGTCCACCACAGCCCCTCAAAAGATTGAAAATCTTACAGGAAGAGTAAACTCTTCCTATCAAGTGTGACTTTCTGCTGATTGGATATATGTACCATAAATAATGCACAAAAGTAAAATGGAATTTCTATCATCTTTCCTCTGGGGGAAAGGATTGTTTTATGAGTTGGTAAGAATCAGCTGTGGGTGTTCAAAGGATCCCGTGAATGAAACATCTCTCGGTGGTCACCACCTCTGCTCTGCCCCTAAGGGAGAAGAGAAGACCTTTGTCCCATAACAGTCCCCCAGATAAATGGTTATGGTGTCATTGATCTGCTCAGGTATGAGTATGTATGATTTTTCTCAGATAAGTGAAAGGTGGGTCTGTGATATTGTGTGAAATGCTTCACTCTGTAAAAGTGGTGAAGTCCCATTCACCATTACAGACAAAGGCACTTCTCTCTTCTCCCTGTCACACTGGAGGTGAGATACTACATCCACAGTGTCCTCAGAATCTCCTCCAAAGTAATTCTTAATACTATAAATCAACACAGTATTTTTGTCTCACTGCCCACTTCAAATAAGGGGCCTCTCTGATGGCAGGTAAGTAACAATTAAACAGATAATGAGACTCAAAAATAGTTACAACTAAAGATGACACTCCATATCGGGTTACACAGACTGCAATAATTATGATTTTGCATTCTCCAGACTGTTCCAATATTTTTCTCTGTATGTCATAGATTACATAAAATGATAGTGCATGGGAAGGTGATGATGAAAGCAGTTAGTCATTAAACTAACAAGACAGAGGGAGGAAGAAAAAAGCTCCATTTATTGTCATGACGTTTGTATGAATGTACCTAAAATAAGAACTGAGTTCAGTAAGTGATACAGTCAAAAGCCTGGGCTTAATTTTCATCTGGGCTTGCAATTAATAGTGATTAAAAATGAGGAGCAGACACTACTTCAGCACTGCAGGAGGTTACTGTTATGCCTGCAGTTTTTTACTTGTGCAGACTCTGACATCTCGTCTGAAATAGTCTCCATCAGATCTTAGATGTGGCTTTGAAAGCAGTATATTAAATGACAAAAATATACAGAAGTGAACCGTTCCTCTTTTTCCTCTTCAAACTCTTCCCTTAAATCACTGGTGGTTCGATAGTGTTCCATCACAGACTGAAAGTTCAGTGTTATCTTTGATTACTTTCACCTCTCTTAAATGTTTCTCGCTCTCAAGACAGTGCTAAAATGTCTGCAGTGACAATTGCCTGCAGGTGGGGCTTTTGACATACTGCCCCTGTGGATGTCCCATGCAGAAATGTGCAACGGCTCCAGCATTGCTCACAAATTAAAAGCTCTTCCCTGTGTCCATTGTGTGCTTTACAGATTTTAACCTTAGCCTTTGCTTTTTCCAGCTCTGTGACCACTCTGTGACCCTCTAACTTTCACACATGTACCAACTGTGTTTTTCTCAAATCAAAACTCCTTTTGCTGACATATTTTTTGACCTATTGGTCTGTTTCCAACAACTCCCTTCCTCTAAAATCACTTACTTTGTAAAGCTGTTTGATGCCCATCTCCATCTCATTCTAGTCCCCTTGGAAGTGATTTATGTCAAGTATCACATCGCCCAACACAAGTGAAGGCTGTGATATGCCTGCCCTCTTTTTCATCCCTGTTGTCAGGTCTTTTCAGACATGCTTCACAATCTGCCTTCTATATGTTGAGACAGAGTAGAAAATCTGTATGTACTTTTGTCACATTAAGAAAAGTGGATGTAGGAGGGGAAAAAAGTGCAGTACATGTTCAGATCTGTTTAGTTTGTCCTTGGGTATGGAGGGCACTTCCCCAGTCTGCTTGGGAATGGATCCATGACTTTGTAAAACTTACTATTTCTACATTCAATTGATTTCACATTAATTGTGGATCCTAATTTAGGTGGATCCTAAATCCACCTTCTTGCTTTCAGGTTGTTGTTGTGATTTAAAATCATGCCTGCGAGTATTATGTTGAGAAATTGGAAGATTATTATTATTACTGACAGAATTTGTGTTGTGTTTTTAGGCAGATAACATGCATTAACATCTTTTTGTGTGGCATGATGTTGGTGATTCCCATACAGCAGAGCCATGGCTTATTCTTTTTTTTCCTTCTGAAATGCTGACAAATGTCACCAGCACACAAAGGTCCTTGATGTCACCCCTGTGATCATTTGTTTAGCTGAGATCAGGCTGGACACTGTTCAGAGCTACTGTTCTTGTGATTGCTGAGCTCACTTCAGTTTAACTTAGGCACATACCTGAACTTACAGTTCTGCTGGATTTATGGTATCACTCTTAATGACCCCTTTCTTAGAATTTAAACAATCTTGAGCATAACCCTCCAGCCTTGACACATAAAATGACATGTATGTGCCTAATAACTGAAAATTGAAAAACCTTGATAAGAAGATCAAGAGTTGTATGATTACTTGTGAAGAGATTGTAAGTGGGTAATTTGGTCCCCATACTTTCTTGAAGTGTTAAGTAACCACGATTCTACTTACTGCAGAAACATGATTAAAGATAACAAAGAAGCTGTTCCACTAATGGGCAAGAAAACAAATCCACCTGGTGCACCCCCTTCAAATCAGCAAGAGAAGAAACCAACTGAGGGCACTCCCACAAAGAAAAGGTAGGACGTTGTATCTCCCTTTTAATCTCTTCCAGTAGATATTTGGAATGCAGTATCACTAATATCTTTATTCATGCTGTATATATGAATGAGATAGACCAGATAAAAGAAGATGCTTTCAAAAAAGGGAGGGCTTATGCTATTTGTAGGTGGAAGAGTATTCTGTTTAGATAGACGTATGTGTTCACCCTAATAGGAAAAACACTCTATCCTAGAGACATCAGATGTGAGCACTGGTCTGTTAAAGCTGGTCTGCATCCACTTTATATACCTTTATGAGCTTACAAGAATTTGGTCTGATGATGATCAGCATTTCAGTTGGAGAAGGTAAAGTGGTCTTTTTAAAGCCATGACGTGGCAGGACACACCAGGCTTTGTAGGAAAGATGCTGGCCTGGAAAAAAGGAACATTGCAAACAGCATCAGAAGGAAATATAGCAGGCTGTGGGGAAGCAGAGGTGGAATTAAAGAATGAGAGCTGGTAGGGCAGGAGGTTTGGGATATCCTTATTACAAACAGAAGCCCACGTTCATTAAATTTTTCATGATTCTGATTAATGAGATTTCTTACCTATTTTATTTTATAAAATAAAATATTCTCTTTCATTCATATTTTATGGTAAGGAATTAATACAAAGATTGAGGGTTTTAATTTAATGTGAATACTGTAATAAAAGCAATAATTCATCCCTGATACTGTGTGTTATGGAAATCACTTATGTTACTGTAGACCGAGGATGAATTTAATTCATAAACTTTTCACTCTGGCTAATTACTAGCTATTATGGCAACATGTGAAGGCCCAGGCAATTGTGGCTGTTCTAACATTTATGATTTCTTAATAATCAGGAATCACTTTCTACAGAAATGCTGTCACAAGTTATTTGAAACCCACTGCCTGGTTGGCCCAATGTCTCCTTCCAATATTAAATGCAAAAAGAGAAGCCCCGTGTTCAAATCATCACACTTTGCTTGTAGAAGGGCTCGATGGGGTGTATGAGAAACTCAGCCAGTACTCCAAAAAGGGGCAATTCCATGGAAGATTTTATAGTTAAAACAAATACTGACAAGTACTACACTTAATTACTTAATCTCCTGTCTCCTATTCTGTTTTGTGGTATCAGTAACAGTAACCCTGGGGGTTTGCCATCTCTCAACCAAGAGCTCAGGGTGCGGCCAACAACATTCCTGTAATATAAGGAGCGAAGATCACATGAATTTTAATGCAGTGGTTTAACGTGTTCTATTAATTACATGTTTCTAAGCTGCTGTACTTCTATAGGTTCAGAACGTTTCCTTCTGGCATATGGTGCCACTGAGCACCTGGTGCACCTCCATGGGTAGCATTTCTCACGTTGACAAATGTATTGGCAATATGTACTTGAAGACAATGCGACTTCCCATTCCCGAAGGCCCCGGTGTCTGAGCGTGCTAACAGTACGTGTACAGGAAAACCAAGAGACAGGATGGGAGGAGCACTGCCAGCGTTGTCAGAACCTGATTATGTTTGTGGGCAGTGCTGCTGACAGTGTGCACCATGGCCACGTAAGCACCTGGGTATTTCTGGCAGTTGTCCCCTTGCTTTGCATGGTGGATTTTGGCTTTTTTCCCCATGGTATTCCCAGAAAACCCACACGTTGGTGTAGGCCAAGTATGTTGGCTTCCAAAACAGGCACCACTTCATAGCTGCTGTACAGCTATCGCATGCCAGAATCTTCCACATGAATGCAGTGCTGTCAGAGATATCAACCCGTGGCACGCCGCTCCTGGTGTGAGCAGCTGAGGCAGTCCAGCTAAGCCTGAAGAGCAGCACTTCTGGCTTTCTGGAAATGCACTGTAGCCTCTGACAGCTTTTACCTGTTGGGACAGATCCTGCACATCATAGTGGGGGAACGCACAAAGCAGCATGAATCCTTGGCATTTTCACTCCATAGCCTTTCTGCCAAGTTAAGATCCCAGTGAAACAACGGTGAATTACAGCAGCTGTGAGTGTGGCGTGTGTGGTAGAAATGATAGCAGTGATCCTCCTTCTGTCCAGGCTTTTCCTGTACTCTGACAAGTGCCCCATGCCGAGGTAATTTCAGGGATGCTCTGCTGACACGTCTCAAATGTTAAAAGGTCATGAAGTTTGAGCAGTTATACACAGTGAAATTAACACTTGGATCACTGTTCATCACTGCTGATGAGTTTGGAATGATAGCTACTGGCTGGAGAAAGAGGGACTAAATGTAGTAGATGAAGAAGCACATGTATGTGTGAGTGCTTATGCATATGTCTGGCTGTTTGTAAGTGTCTGGTGGTGCTGTGTTCAGCTGTGGGCACAGAAGTCCGATGTGAGGCTGCTTTTAGGTGCTGGTGTTGATGTTCAGACATGTCAGGATCTGATGTTGTGCCTTCTAAAAATATCTTGGGATCTTTTGCCCACCTGCCAACATGAAAGTGCTTAACTGATGGTAGAGGCTGGGATACTTCCAGGGAAAAGTAGACACCATCCTATTAGACAGGTATGATGCCAGAAAATATTAATTGTCAGTGTTGTTCCAGGTACTTACATGTAGTGAATTCTGTATCTTGTGGTTGAATTTGACTTTTTGCTAATAACTTTTCAATGCAATATGTTCAACAGTTCACATTTTTTTCTGGAGATTGAAGGTTTTGAAGGCAATGCAACTCCAAATAATACATCTCCCCCTGTGTTTTCAAAACCAATGGATTCGAATATTCGCCCATGGTAAGTTATCAGTGCATATACAAGAGTCATACTGCAAGTATATCTATTTCATTTTCAGCAGCTACTCCTTCTTCCTCCTTAGAGCTAAAATTTCACACGGTTTTACATAGATTTTGATGACTTTAAAGACAGAACTCTGTTGGAGGTCAATTGTTGCTGGATTATTTATCTGTATGTACTGCTGTCATTTACACTGAATAAATCAGGCCTCAAATATAAATAAATTTTAAATCAATTCTCTTTTCCTTTCTAAGCATATGCTATTTGTGACAGATGAGGACAAACTCCATGCACCCAATTTTCTGATGTGAAAACAACAGCTTAATTTAGCAATATTCCCAGCTCTGTTTTTCATTAACAACAAACCAACATGAAAATGTTGAGTCTGAGATATTTAAAGCAGTTATTTATGCTGAATGAGTAGAGAAAAATTATGAGTGGGTAGAATGCACCAGATATTTAAAAACTGGAATGGTACTGAAAGCCAGAATTATGAATTAGGGGAATATGAATCAAATCTGGAATAAGCTCAGAATTGTGTTAGATTAAAATGTTTTTGTGTCTAATAGGTGACTGGTCAGCTTTCTGGAATTGTTGACAGTTGTATTGTTGTATCAGAGGAAAGGTACCCAGATTTTTCCTTCTCATTCAGGAACAAACCTGCACGAGACACGCATGCACTTTGTCACTGGATTTTCTGCAGAGAAGTGATGGACTGAATAAGAATGTACTCTGAGCTTCTAGCTTTGTTTCAAATAAATATCTGCAGAGCAGTGTTGAATCCTTGCAGTCTGTCCATACATCCACCTTGTCAATAACTAATAGTCCAGGCTCCCTAAGTTATTAACCTGTGAGAGTTCATCATATCCAAATCCCATAGAAAACAAAAATACAAGTGAGAAAAATGACTGTCAATCAACTCTTATGTCAGATTTGTTTTTAGAAATGTCTAGAAATGGCATACAGAAATTACAAAATGCCAATGCCACTGAAGTCCTTTAAATTTATTACCTAAATATGCACAGAGGGCCCAGGCTTTACTTTCTTTTAGCTGAAATTTCCATTCCAGTCAGCTGCAAGATGTTCTTGAGTTGCCTACAGTGTACTGTGTAATAAATCTTTCAATCACATTCACTGTGTGCAATACATGCAAGATCACTGCTTTAACACTTGTTTTGTGGCAGATGACAAATTAAGTATGTGAGAAGGCAGACTGTACGTTTCATGGTGAAACACTGAAGATGTTGCACAAAAAGTGTTAAACAAACACTGAAGAAAAAACTCCCACAGGTTCAAGATCCCAAATGAAATAATGTAGAAAAACACAGAACAGGCTGCTTTCCTCAGCATTTTTTAAATGTAATAAAATCCAGTGGATCTCTTCCTTTTTGTCACTCCTTTGGAATCAGACAATCCTCGTACTGACTGGGTCTTCATGCAGTTTGCCAAAATGTCTTCCAATATCTTCCTGTCTTAGCAGTTGTGCTTTTCTCATTTCTGCAGTGCGTCTGCAAATGGGGAAGACATGGATTCCCCACAGTCTCTTCAGGATGATGTGACTGAATATAGCCCTAATGCAGACTGTTGGTGAGTGGAGATGGGAAGTATTTCTTAAAGCATTTTCTACACATGAAAGCTATAATAGGGTAGATATTACCAATTGTGCCCAGAAATGAGGCGTGTATGCCTTCTGAATACTCAGTAATTAAACTCAGAAATAACTCTCAGTTTTGCTTTTCAATAGCATTTTCTTAGCAAATAAGTAATGTACAGAAACATATGGAGAGATCCATACTGGGACACCTGTATGGAAACGGGGCAAGTCACTGTAGTCTGGTGCAAGTAATTGTATTTCTTTTTCCTCGTATGTAGAAAATCAAGTAAACTGACTCAGCAATTCCATTATTATTTTTGATCATTCAGTGCTAACATAGCACAAGGACCTGAGCAGACAGGAGCACGGAAGAAGCTGAAGAAATACCTGTTTCGGGCAGTATCTGAGGGGAATATTGAAGAATTGCAAGGTCTGCTCGCAGAGCTGAAGGAGAGATCAAATGTTTGCACAAACATGACTGTGCCAGGTAGGCTGTGGACTTGTCTGAAGGAAGACTCTTACCTCTTCTGGCAGTGCATGTGTATTCTGCTAGGAAATACCTCAGTGCAGCAGCCAGTCGTGTGTAAATCTGAAGTCATTTGTTTGCAATCAAATGGATGTCATTTCTTATTTCTAAATGAAAGCATATTCAATCAGCTGCTTTCTTGCTGCCTCTGATGCAACACTGGGGAGTATTTGTCTCTTATTTATGTTACCTGGGGATCTAGTGCACTGTGTTCCCACAGCCATACCTGAGCTAGCTTCTGCAGTACAAGACTCAAAGCTGATGTCTGTCCTTGCTGCAGTCAGTCTGGTTGTGGCATAGTCACTGTCTATGATGTGTGTAGCATGGTAGAGCAGGCAGAGAAGAAAAGAAGAGAATTTGGATTTGTCTGGAGTTACTGTGTTGGTGGGATAGCTGGAAAAGAAAGCAAGCAGACTGGCTGTCTTATTAACCACTACCACATCTCTGTGTCATCTCACAAAGTACACATAGCTCAAATACAGAGTGACTGGGTAACTGTTTACCAAACAATTTCTTTTCATATGTATCCCTCAGGCTCTGCTCCAAATGAAAGATTCAAGCTGTTTTCCATTAACTTAATGATGCCTGATGTGATCTAATCCCAAAATTTACTCTTTCAGATTATCTAATGAAAAAATTCACAGCTTCAGATACTGGGAAAACTTGTCTGATGAAAGCTCTACTGAACATAAACAACAACACAAACGAGATAGTGAACGTACTACTATCCTTTGCAGAAGAAAATGGTATTTTGGAGAGGTTCATCAATGCAGCATACACAGAAGAGGCATATAAAGGTACTGCCATCTGGTCCCGTTTTGAGGCATGTAGCTAAATATGCCATCAGTAATTGTAACACTGTAAGATTTCACACTAAATACCTGTGTCTGCTGTTTCAGGCCAGACTGCTCTAAATATTGCCATTGAAAGAAGACAATTTGAAATCACTCAGACTCTCATAGAAAAAGGAGCTGATGTCAATGCTCACGCCCAGGGTATTTTCTTTAATCCCAAACATAAGCATGAAGGCTTTTATTTTGGTAAGTAGAAATGGGATTTCTGCAACTGTTAGGAAGGAATGCCCAGACAAGTAAGACAGCATAGAAAGCAGGCAAGTGTGGATCATTGCTGTCACTGAACCTAGACTAAGAAAGTTGTATCACAGGACAGAAAAATGGCACAGTACCTCTTATAAAGAGATTTGCTAGAGTCCAATGTATTATCAACACAGATATATTTGTAAGACAACTGTTAAATGCTGAATGGCAAATGAAGTGACACAAACTTGAATCTGAAGATTTTCTCCAAATGTTTTTGTGCAAATTCAGTTTTTCTAAACCAAGAGCTAAACTAAAAATAACCTGTATTGATACATGCTTTTAAATATGAAGATATTTAATACAATCATTCCTATAAGAACAGTTTGATTGCTTGTAATAAGACATGAACACATGTTGCATGTTACAATTTTGTAGGTGAAACTGCACTGGCTTTAGCTGCATGTACCAATCAACCAGATATAATTGAGCTGTTAATGGACAACACCAGGACCAACATTGCTTCTCAGGATTCCAGAGGAAACAATATCCTCCACGCATTAGTTACTGTTGCAGAGGACTTTAAAACTCAGAATGACTTTGTAATCAGAATGTATGACACGATTTTGTTGAAAAGCAAAGACAGAAATTTGGAAAAAGTGAAGAACAAGGAGGGTTTGACACCACTACAATTAGCTGCAAAAACTGGGAAGTTAGAGGTGGGTATTATTTCAGTAGCATCTAAGAGAATTTAAGTATGGAGAAAGCATCAAGACCAACCATGTCCTCAGACGTTAGTGCTCTGGAATGTAGCTCTCCATGCTTGCTGTGCTGTACTGTATACCACTATTATACCAGTATACCACTGAGCTAATAGGGTTCAAAATGTAAGCAATGCTTCTCCTACCCTCCAAGGTTTTCCTCTAAGAATCTTTCTCTGTGGAAAAAATATATATACTATTAAGAACAGCCTTTCAAACCTTTCTGTTGTACAGAAACTCAGAAATATTGCATTTAGTACAAAACTACTCTTAGACAATACAAAATCTTCAAGTCATTTTAGAAGACTTTCCAGAACTGCTCTGTTACGCTGCTGTTGCATTTGTTCCTCATAGATCATCTGTGTGTATGTGGTAATGAGATGACAGTGTGATGATTTAGAGAGTAATTGATCAAGTTATAAATGTGAACACCTGGAAAATTGTGCTTTCATTCTTCAGAAAAATCTCTCTTTGACAGAAAATCCAGAGACATTAAGAACACTGTATTTATTTATTAGAAGTTTGTGATCTCTAGCAGCACTTACTTAATGATGGAGTTATGAATGCATTAAATTACACTACTCTAACAGAGATGAGAACTGAAAGGTATTGGTTTTGACAAGTGTATTTGTATACTTTCTCAGTTCCCTGAAGAATGCATTTGGTAACCAATGATTCTGCTCATGTTTTAGGTTCTGAAATACATCCTCAGCAGAGAGATAAGAGATAAACCCAACAGAAGCCTGTCAAGAAAATTCACAGACTGGGCTTATGGTCCCGTCCAGTCTTCTCTTTATGATTTGACAGAACTCGATACCACTGCAGACAATTCAGTACTGGAAATTATTGTCTACAACACGAATATCGGTGTAAGTTGCCTGTTCATAAAATGCACACATTATCTCAGTTTTCTTACAAGTGGAAATTTCAAATCTTAGTAGATTGTTCTCTTCTTTCTACAGAATCGCCACGAAATGCTGACATTGGAGCCTCTTAATTCACTCCTGCGAATGAAATGGAAGAAATTTGCACGCCACATGCTTTTTATGTCATGTTGCTTTTATTTTCTGTACAACGTAACTCTGACATTAGTTTCCTACCACAGGCCTAATGAAAATGAAGTGAGTGCAGTCATTTAACTCTAACACGTTTTACTGCTTTAAAATGCAATAGTATTTTCTGGTTTATTTTTAAAATGCTGGCAAATAAAAAAGTGCCCCAACATGTATGAGAACATCAGCCTGTACTGAGACCAGGCTCTCGCACATCAAGATTTCTTATCTAGAAGGAAGAGCTGTAGAAGTTACTTGCAAAAGCTGCATAACACAAAGACAGAAAGTTAAATTGGTTACCAGAGAGCTACATGCATGAGGCTTCCACTTCCTTTGCCTTTTACCCTTCAGATACGGAACTCAGTCTTTCATGTTGGCTTTGTCTTGCAGGCTCCACCTTATCCACTGGCTCTGACACGTGGTGTGGGATGGCTGCAGTTATCAGGACAGGTGATGGTTATGTTAGGAGCCATATTTTTAGCCATAAAAGAGGTGAGACTTTTAAATAATAAATAGATACAAAGAGAGATTTCTACAGAGGATTAACTTCAGATTTGCATGATTTTGGAAGACTGATCTTGACCCCTGCTTTCTCTCACTTCCATTTCTGTGTTTTTTCTTTATCTCATGATGTAGAGTGTAGCCATCTTTCTGCTTAGGCCCTCAGACCTGCAGTCAATTCTTTCTGATGCGTGGTTCCACTTTGCATTGTAAGTCTGTCATGCATATATTTTATACACTATGTATCTAATCCGTGGTTGCAGGGATGATTCCTTGAGCAGATGCACAATTTTCTTTATCAGTTTTCAGAGAGATGGATGTAACCTTCCATGCACTTTTCCTTAGCACATGGGAATGCTTTCACTGGTCGATAATAATACTGGGAGTTGATGTGTACTGTTTTTCACAAAGTGCAGTACTGTCTTTTATCTCTTTGACGTGCTTCATCTCTTCATGCTGTGTATAGACAAATACATTTAAGAAACCTGGTTAATAAACTAAATCTAATTTTCAACTGTTCCTGGAAGAAAACACAGCGTACAGCTGGGGATTTCCTCTCCTTTCTAGAATAAGATCATACATCAATAAAACAGGCAGCTTAACTCTACAGCCATTCTAATATCAGTCTTGTGCTGCCAGAGTCTGGTCTGCATCCTATGAGAATGCACTGCGTGTTCTCTGTGTTCTCCTTGCAGAGAGGCTCATGGAAACTCTGTTGATTCCAAATATCTCTGTTAGCAAAATCATTGAACTGCTGTCCAGGGGAGAAGAGTTTATTTGAAGTAAGCTTCAATAAGGATAGCCATTATATGTTAACATACCTAGATTTTAACTCACTTACTTTGTTGTTAAATTATTTTGGTTATGTTCATAGGGGAAAATGGAAAGCAGTATGAAAGTAGAGTTGAAGCCTAAGGAGCAGTTGTTTACATATTTTTCCATGATGCTATTGGTTTTGTGCTAGTAATTTCCCTTTTACATACATGTGTTTTTTTTAACAGTTTTATACAAGCTATGCTTGTGATCTTCTCTGTCTTTTTGTACTTGTTTTCCTACAAAGAACACCTCGTGTGTCTTGTTTTGGCAATGGCCCTGGGATGGGCTAATATGCTCTATTTCACCAGAGGTTTCCAGTCCATGGGAATTTACAGTGTTATGATTCAAAAGGCAAGTATTTAGTTTTATTTTTTCACCTGGTGCTTGCTTATCTGTAGAATCCTAATGAAGCATGTGCAGCAACTCATGTGTAATTCATATCGAATTTTCTTATTTTTTTCATTCTGCTAAAGTATAATATATAAAATCTACCCTATAACTTCAATAGCAGAAATTAGCTTATATCTTAAAGGTCAAGATTTTATTTTATCAAATATACGAGTAGTTTGTCAGCTTTTTTCAGCTAAAAGAGTTCTATTTAATTGCATCACATACTGTAATACCTGTGCTGTGCACTTACTGTCTCTCTTGAAGTACACAACTTATCAGGCTTTCCTTCACAAGGTTAGAAATGATCTGATGCTGCAGTGTGCATCACACCTGTATCCCTGCAGATATAAAACATAAAACTAGTTCTCAGTTTTAATTCCTGATAAATATTCTATTTACTTTTTAGGTCATCCTGAACGATGTGATAAAATTTTTAGTTGTCTATATCGTGTTTTTGCTGGGATTTGGCGTAGGTAAATATCACTGGAGAAAAGCACTGATGCTCTGTGTGAGTAAAAATTTTGGCATTCTTATGACTAAGAACCCTGTTATCATGATGAGAGCTCATGTTGGGGTTTCTTCTGGAAATTAAAATGCCCTGTTTAGAGATTTAAACTCTGCCTAGAGACTATCTCAACAGATAAGTAATTTGGCTCTTGCTCAATTGCTTGCAATTTCATTTGGATGTGGGCTCTTTCTGCTTCCTCTTGGCTTCCTGTCGTCCAGCTGCTGCTGTGTACGTTGCTGGGTAGCTGTAGCTCTTTATTATGTAGTGCATCTTGAATTCTATAGATTAAAATGCAATGTATACATGAAGCATTATTGTGATAAAAATTGTCTCATGCTTTTTTCTCAGCTCTTGCTGCATTGATTGAAACTTGCCAAAATGGTGGCGAATGCCATTCCAACAGCAGTCTGGGACCTGTTCTGATGGATCTTTTTAAGCTCACCTTAGGTCTGGGTGATCTGGAGATCCAGCAAAATTCCAAGTATCCTGTGCTGTTTCTTCTGCTCCTCATAACTTACGTTGTGTTGACTTTTGTTCTTCTCTTGAACATGCTGATTGCATTGATGGGAGAAACAGTGGAAGATATTTCTAAAGAGAGTGAGCACATCTGGAAACTCCAGGTTTGTTTGTGGTTAGCTTGTTTAATGAAGTATAGAAGCATTGGTCAGGTCTTCCAAGCTGCAGCTTTTGTCACTTATCACATTGATAGAAGGGGATGGGTGTTAACAGTGAGAATCTCCATTTGCATGCATGTACAAATAATGAAAATCTGTAGCTTTAATGTAAGAGTATCCTAATAACTTCACAATTAACAGCTATCCTAAAGCCAATCTCATGTGTCAGATTTTCAACCTCATGGACTGTCCCTACGTACCTTTGTGACTTTAATTCCCCTGGATGTGTCACCAGGGAGGTGTGTTTCATAGTCTGACCGAGAAATCTGCAACATGTTATTTACTTCTGTTTCTGTCTCTGTTGATCGTGGATGGTGGATGAAGGATATGCCATAACTCCATGTATGCTACAGTCAGAAGATTCTCAATATGGTTAACCACTTTCCTGTTATTATTCATTGTTCATAGAGAGCCAGAACCATTCTGGAATTTGAAAAATTCTTACCAAAGTCTTTGAGGAAAAAATTCCAACTGGGAGAGCGGTGTAAAGTGGCTGAAAACGACACAAGGCTCTGCCTAAGGTAAAGTCTGGATTTTGTGCTATTCTGTTCTGTTCTTTGTGCCTCTTCAAGGTTATTTCTCCTCAAAGGACTCTTTAAAATATTTTGTGTATTTTGGCAGATTATTTCCTGCTTTTAACAGAAAAGGTTTTATGTGTTAACAGTTTTTAATAAGAAAACAGATTTTGAGATATAAGTACAAGCTCTTATTGCAGGGGATGTCATTTTTATCATAATCACCTCAAATGTTAGCTTAAAAGAAACTCTGTTTAGAATTGACTGCTAATTGACGTGATTATCATATTGAAGATAATGTTATTGTGTTGTTTAATGAAAAATACTCTTATATGTAATGTGAGACTGTACTCATAATGTGTGAAACTGCAGAATGATCTGAGTGCTGTTCCCATCTGCATATGATATGTAATGCTGCTCAAGGCACTCACTGCAGTGCTTTTCAGTACTAGAAGGGCAGATGCTGATGGCAAACTGTGGCAATCCCAAGGAGTGAGAAAATAAAAGGGGAAGTGCAACTGTGTAGCTGGGAGATAAGGTACACTAATGACTCAATTTATGTGCAATGTAAACAGGATTAATGAAGTGAGATGGACTGAGTGGAAAACACACGTTTCGTTTATTAATGAAGATCCAGGGCCAGCAGGTACTGCTCAGCTTCACACCACCTTATTTATGGAACCCCTTTTCCTTAGAAATCCTTTGATGTAATTTTCTACCTTTAAGAATGTGAATGCACATAACCCAGATACACAACTGCTCTACTTACTGCTAGGGAAACTCATGGCTAACGTGGTAGGGGTCTGAAACCATTTGGAGAGAGGTTTGGCCACAACTCTCATTATTTATTCCTCAGCACTGAAACATGGTGGGTGTAGCTGATTTATTTTTCTCTAAGCAGTTATTCTTGATCTGAATTTTACATTGTCTTATGGCACTTGACTGGCATAAGGCTGAATAACTTCTTAACAGACAGCATATTTTGTTCTGGAAAAGGTATTGCAAAGTACATTGATTTACTCCTTGAGTCGTTACATATGGCATTGCAAGGTGTGGCAACAAATCAGACTGATTCTACCTAACAAAAGTGTAGTTTGCTGTATTTCAGCCCTACAACATTCCTGTTTGTTTGGGATGTGTGTTGGATGACAAATTGCCCCTTGTGAATGTTAACCAGGAAATTCAAGACAGCCATTTGCTGGGAGTATTGGAAGTGTCATAGAGTGACACTTAGAGTGACTGAACTCAGAGGAGTCAGATGTCCTTCCAGCAGCAGGCGTCAGTTTACACGGGGCATGTGAGGATCTGAGATGTGTTTTGAAGTTTGCTCTTTAGTCAATTAGCATTTGCACTGTGGAGTAGAATTGTTTTGGTTATAAAGAAGAGAGGCAGTAAGAAAACGTTCAGTATCAGATATGGTAGCAAACTGACAACTTGCTGTTTAAATAAATGTGTGTTTTTTAACATAAAGCAGGTGTGCAAAAGCTCCATCTCACAAATACAGTTTCTACCATATCCTGTTTTGTTTATAATGCATTTTCTTGCAGATCCAAGCAAAGTTCAAGATAATTCAAGAACTAATAGCAAAAACACCTTGAATACGTTTGAAGAAATGGATGATTTGCCTGAAACTTCTCTTTAGTTGTTCTGTGTTTGATATGTAGATGTTTGGAAAGTTAAGAGCATCAGCGGCTGATGTTGGAAGGTTTTTTGTTCTTTTGGACAGCTGTAGCCAGCTGGAGCACAAACGTTCAGTGCTGTGGTCTGGTGACTGGAACCCATTTAATCAGGGCAGCTAAGCTACAGTAAAATGGATTATTGCTCTGGTTCAGTTTTAAGCTTGAAAACTGCTGCTGTCCAAGTTGGTGTGCCTGCTGAAACGTGACTCTAGACTGCTGGAAGAAGTGTCAAATGTGAGATGCTTCTTCCTTTTGTGGAAAATTGAGATCTGTGGGATCCTGATCTGCTGTCTGTTGTTTTGGAATCCTTAACTCCTGGGCAATATTTTGTATACTGAAAAAACCTCTTGTGGTAGAGAAAAGGAAGGCATTTCAATAGGTCTGCAAAATGAAGTCTGTGATTTTGAAATAGCGACGTTCTGAGAACATTTGCAACTTTTTGTTTTGCTTGTCAGTGTTATTGGGGGCTTATCCTGCAAGCTGCAGAAAGCCTCTGTGTCAAATGGCCTCTGTGGGTCTCCTGAGCTTTGTGATCTGTCTTCCTGTGTGTGATGCCTGCAGTGTAATGTGCACTTCACTGATTTTTATTCATTATTCATGCAAATGACTTCCCATAAAACGATGGGGCAGGAACATAATTCATGATGGAGAATATTTCTGAGGGTTTTTCTAAGTCAGTGTTTTTGTTTCTCCAGTTGCTACGGGGCTTTTCCACACTTGTGCATCTTGTTGTGTAAAAAGTACTGTGTTAGAATATTTCAGGTTTAATTAATTTCTACATTCAACTACTTCAGGAAAATTAGAAACCAGAATTTCTTCCCACAGAAAGAAAACAAGTGAAATGCAGTGCAATTGCAGACTTTTAGTTTTATTTATTTATTTTTATTCGGAGGACTGTGTAATGCATTTCTGTAGCACTCCTCATTTCATTACTTGTGATGGCCTACTAACACAAATTTTGTTGTTGTTGTTTTCAATTTTATTTCTGTATGTATTACAAACTTTGCTCTGTGTACCTTCAGATTTCAATTAATACATCTTCCTTGTCCTGGGTTTTCTTCGTGTGTGTGTTCCTCTGGTGCCTGTTTTAAAGGTGCTACTTAGGAAACGCTCAGGTAACTTCAGTTCTGTGTTTGGATGATAATGTGAATTGCATTGAATTCTTACAGCTAAGCCTGAAGTGCGCAAACTGACCCCAAAGACTTTCTTAACACAGAAGAGAGCCTGAGTGAACTCTGCAGCAGAAAGGACAGTGCAAAGCAGTTTGCAGGGATGGTGAACACGGTTCTCTCTACCAACTCATCTTCTGCAGATGCCCTGTCCTGTGTTTGCTACCATGCATGGCCCGGATGGATGGGATCAAACCGAAATCTTCAGTTACTTTTCTTACAGTGCTTAGGAATTATAGAGGAAGGACGTTCATGAGTGTCAACAGTTTGACCTTCTTAGTAGGATGTGTGAGTATGAGAAGAAAAATTCCTTTCTTCCTGGAATCTTTCATCTCTGCTGGTTAAGTTTGCATTGGAACTCCCAACAAAGACCATTGCCGTAGGACTACACCATTCTGCTTGGACTCTTTAAGTGCCAGTTTTTGTACCAAAAAAATACCTCATCACATCTACTCAGGAACCAGGAAGAAAACCGGTCTGCACTGTATTCCATATTGCTACGGATGGACTTGTCACTGAGAACAGGTTCAGATATCTCTGTACTGTACTGAGGTGCTCTGTAGGCAAAGCCATAAACAGAGAAGGCACCAAAAAATGTAAGGAATGTTCCTTCACCACGTTCAGGTACAAAGCTATGTGATAAAACGGAGGAAGGAGGCAGGGGTCATTTTATCTGAACGTCGTTCTGTGAGAAAATACCCTGCTTCCTGCCACGGAGTCCTGCCAGAACACTCATCCCAGCATCTCTTATCTCAAGGCTTCTATCAAGAACACTATAAGGACTGCAGCAGATCAATCTTCAAATTTTTATTCAATATTTATCCGAATATAAAGAAATAAAACATGTAATTCAGTAAGCATCTCCTTCTGTCCTGTATCTTTACTTTATTGCTATAGAGTTACACAAAGGAAGCTGAAACGATTTTGGCTTAGTACTCTTCAAAGTAGATATTTATGGTGGGTTATGTGGACGATGAGCCTTTCAGCAAACAACAAATTACTGAGTGCTTTCTGAATTTATTCACTGGATATGCACTTTTTTTTTTTTTTTCCCCAGAATGTGGCTTCAGTATCTTTCAGACTACTGGAAACTTCTTAAATTCAGCCCTTTTTGTCTTTAAAAGACAAATCGGGAGCAGTTTAATTAATCTTGTAATAATTTCAATTTAAACATAATTTATTTTAGTGTACTTCTTCCTTGGAAATCATGTTCTTAGATGATCCTTCTTAAGCACAAAGCCACAACAAACCCTAAGGCGTCCACTTCTGGGCAGCAGGCATTAATAACATACACATCCCCTCTCTGTGTTTCTTTCCTTCTGGTTTCCTTTGTCTCACATTTTATACGGCTCAGCTGAACAATTAATTTATGAATGGTTGATTACTGGATGTTTCTGCTTACCAAGTTAAAATGTTGTCATTTTTATATCATTTAGCTGGGTGATAAAGTTTTACTTTCCGTGTAATTCTGGATAGATGCTTTATTGCTGCTCATCAGCATATGTGGTACGTTGTTTAATCCTTTTATATAGCACCAACTATCAAACTTCATAAAAATAATCTTTGTATCTATAGTGGTCTATTAAAACAAGTAAATAGAAGCCATAATTAGCATTATGATGCTGTCCTATTACAATATATTTCACATTACAAGTTCTCAAAATGTTAATTAAATTACATTTTTAAATTAGATTCTGAATTTATTAAGCCTGCGAACAACCACTGGATGATACTGGATTTCACAGACAGAAATCACTTCTTGTACGGAAAATCTGTCGCGAGCTTTAAGAGGAGTTCTGATCTACGGCTGAGGATCTGATGAGTTCTGCAGTGAGTTCCACGGTAACTGTGTTTACAAAGGCTTGTTTCTTTTCATAATACGCAGCTTCATTAATAAATGTTGGATAGACTGTACAGTCCCCTTTATATGCAATTACTTCTCCATCAAGAGTCAAAAACAGAGGATCACCATTGTTCAGTGGCTGCCAATCTTGATCCTTAGATAAAGAAAATAAATAAACACATTTACTTTCATTTTTTCTCAAAAACTCTCTAAAGGAGATTTCTAAATGTATGCTCAATAATTATTTTCCCTGTAGTTTATGGCAAAAGCTTTTAAAATCATTGCTTTTAATTTTCATTACATAATTTCAGGATTTTGGCACTCATTTGCAGGCTTGCGTAGAATTCACTGGTGAAGTTGAACTAAAAGGAAAATGCATACGCTCACAGTTAATTGAAATCAGACTTTCACCTCAGAATTCAGAATTAGAAATACATTTTAGAATATAAGCTATCCTGCTGTCTTCAGTTTTAGATTCAAACATGATTTCACGTTCAGTGATTCCCAAATCAGTTCCTGAAATACTGAATGACCTCAGTGATGGAGCTTCCTATGGGGAAGGTCTGAAGTATTTGGTAAACCCATTAGCAATAGCCTCATTGTAAATATCTTACTCACTATATACTATAATGTAGCAGAAGCAACACAAGAGCACTTAAAAATGGTGTAGATGGCAGCTACTATAAGATTTACCTGCAACTTAGGGTGAATAATAGCAATAACTTCATCATTTTTATTCCTGGGATAATCTACTTTCTCCATTATTTTATAAACCTCAATTGTACATGGTGGAAATTCTTTTCCTAGAAAGAATAAATGCAATTTAATGTCAGAATGAACAACTGCTTGTTAGAAAGCACAACACATTCCTAATTCACTGTAGAATAACTTAAATTATTAGGTTGTACACTGTCAGCATTTACATGCTGGTGATTAGCTCATACACCATAAAAATGTGTAGATGCACATCTTTCTTTCCCTAGAATCCCAGCTGTAGGAAGGTGATCTTGTCATGTATTGCCTTTTGCTGCATTTGAAACCTGATCTCAATGAGATCAGTGGTGCTGGATGTGGCTTTTCACTGTATACTTAGGAAGATTTATTCTGCATATGAGTAAGGCAGCAGCAGGCTGTGTTTGCTACTGCTGTGCAACGTGGATGGTGCTGGTGCTGTTTAATCTTTACCATTCCAGCACAGATTCTGGCACACACAGCTAAATTCTTTTCCTTCTACATCCAAACAGAACTTACTGGCAAATGTAATCCTAAAGAATTTCCAGCACCTATTTTTGTCAATCTGCACCTTTGATACCACGCAGATAAAATTGATATCTTACAAAATTTCTTGACTATAATTTGAAATAATGCACTGCAGCCATCTAAGGCCTATTTTTAATTTGTGTGTGCAGTGTCCTCAGTGTACATACTACTACAGAAACAGTGAGCTGCTATTTCTGGTTCTCGAAGCAATTTGAAATTCAAGTGTCCTGATGGAGCTTTTGAGTAACGTCCTCAGAGCTGCCTACAGAAGCCATGGCAGGAATTGTTGTGAGCTCCTCACGCCACAGCTGGGTGATCTGGAGAGCTGCCCACCCCTGCATCCCTGTAGTGCTACCAGGTTAGCAGCAGAGAGCTGCAGAACAACCTGCCTCTGGAAGAAACGCTCTCTCGAAACAAGGCACTGACGTGAGGCAGGGAGCCTGCAGTACTTACTGTACCTTCGTTAAAAAGGTGAACAAAATCAAGGCCGTGTTTGACAATCTTCCTCATTTTGTCCAAAATATCAGCTCTAACAACACCTTGTGGCTGAGGCCCCACCTCCACACCTGTTCGTAGATGGAGGGAGATTATTAAGAGAGCTGTAATACATCACGCTTAGATTGCATAGGAAAAATACATGTCTGACTGTGTCTGAGTGTTATCGTTCAGACAGATTTTAATCTGCAGTTCTGTTATTTGGAAGGCAAACAGAAATGTGGCTCGTGAGTAAGGATCAGTTCAAAGAACCACATAACCATTTTTGAGCGTGCTACCAGGATGTGAGTCATTCTGTATGCTCTTTTCCTTTACTCCTTTTCTCATCTTTTCTTTCCATAATGTGTTTTAGAGAACTCATGAAAAGCAAATGTTTGGTTTTTTTTCTCCCTGCCTGTGATTATGGTTTTGTTTCTACAAATGTAAACGTTGACATCTTTCAAGCACAACGTCATTTTCTCCTTTCCTACATATTTTCTACTCCCCTTCCTGGCTAGCATCCAATGCTTTGTGTGCCAAATGACAGATCAGTGCTCTTTAGATGAGAAAATCATAAACATCTGATTCTGGAAATGCACTGTCAAACAAACAGCAATTAGTGATCAGAGCACTCAGTAAAACGTAATGAACTGATCTGCAAACAGACGTGTTTTTAGATAATTGCTGATAGATCAGAAATGCTGTTTATCTTTCATATTTACCAACAGGATGTTTTGCTACAGATCGGGTTGTTGCGTATTTCAAGTTGGGATGTTCAATCAGCAGAACAGGAACGCGCTCTGGAGCCAAAGCATTCTGTGGAGATTGTTTTAAAATGGTTTTGTTATGCAAATATTTTAAAATGTTGCGCCACAAAAAGCCTACTGATGCAGAAGTGATTTACACAATGTGTTCAATATGTTGCCTTTATTTCATGGTGCTCAAAGAAGTAGGACATCTTTAGAAAGCGCACAAAGCTCTGTTTGTTGGTCTCCTTTCCATTAACTCTTGCCAGGCACGGTCCAATGAGCTTTGCTGTCTCCTAATATAAATGAACCCAGTTCTGTTCCTAAATTGCTAACAGGAAGAGGAAACTACTCAACGGTGCTCCAGAATTTATAATCTAAATCCTTTAAAGCAGATTTCTAGGCAGATCTTTTTTCTTGTTGTTGCTATGTTTAGATTATCTCGTGTGGACAGAGATTGTGAACTCAGCCTTCTCTTTTTCTGCCTCTTTTTTGTTTTCCTTTTTTTGACAGAGCATCCTATTGCAGATCTCTTTTCCAATTGCTCATTTAGTGCAAACCTCACTCTGCCATTATTTATCAGCTCCAGGAACAGCAGAGTCAAACAGGATTCAAAGACACTTCGCTGTTCCTATAAATAGTGATGAAGGGAACATTTGTCATTACTTAATTCCGTTACTTCTTCCATGTCCTTATTTCACAAAATTGATGTCTAACTATTTAGCATGCGTGACCCAAATTTATCCCAGTTCCTGACAGATCAGTGTGGAAGCAGATTAAACTACATTTATTTTCACAGATGTTATTCTAAGCATTGTTCCCTGCCCATCAATCTTACTACAGTCATTTTGATACATGAAGACTATGATGAATTGAAATCTGAATTACCTGATATGATAATCAAATTATTAATTACCTCTGATTTTAAAAAAGCATCGGTGATTATATATTTGCAACAGTTTTGCTGGATAAAAAATAGAATATTTGAAGAAATGACATACTATATAGTCATACACTGCAAACAGTAATCTGTTTAATAGTTCATTTAAAGTAGTTTTACCTTGATATAATGACACATTTGAATTGTAAAGTCATCCCTGGAGTTCTCAAGAATAAGGGTACCACCCATGTTAGCAGTGGTGTTGTGAAGGTCAAAAATAAGGTCATAGGCATCATCACTACCTTTTGGACCAAAGATATGGTTGATTTCCTGAGCCCTTCTCACTTCATATGGAATATCTTCCACCACTGTCTGTCTGTTAATATTAGTACAAACAAATCAATCAACTCATTTCATGACTTTACATTCAACAAAATATTGACATCCTTTCCTTTCACTTTATTTCCATCACTGCCCATTACATTACCTGGCTTAAAACGTGATGTTTGTGCTTGAACAAACAAATGATTGTTAGTGGGAAGCAGTCTCACAGCTATGTATCTTGTGCAGAAAGGCATTACATTTTTTTAACCTGATTTTTGCAGTAGGCTTTGTACTTCTCTTATTTATTTGCATTTACTTCTAGTACGTGCATCTCAGCATTTCCCTCAGCGCAGAAAACTAACCCAGCATTTATCAACAACTTCAGCCACCTCCAAGCCTGAGCTCAGCGGTATTCTGATACGGGTTCGTGCCCTTTTACCTTGGACCTCATTTACAAGCTCTTTCATAACACGTGTTCTCATGTTCTGCTGAGATTTTCTTACAGTCTATTGATTCTCATGAACCTTAGAGAAGATTTTGCCACCTCAAATGCCTTCCTCTGAAGTTTCAATGCTTCCAGTCTCAGGCACCAGACCAGCCTGTACTGGCATGTCAGAAATGGTCTGAGATCATTGGCTTCCTGTCCGTAGAGGGAACACGTAAGTAAGCCATGAAAGAATGGCCTTAACACTTCTGCATTAAAGTCTGTCCACCTTACATATAATATCCAAGGACAAAACTGTTAGATGAAAAGCCAGGTGAGAAGGCATTCAGGGTAAGAATAACCGTGATTACAAAATAAATGTGACACCTACTTGTCTCAGTAATATTCACTTTTACAATTAAGGCTTTTCTCATACTTAATTACCCTCTCAGCTTGCAGCTGTACCAGTCATTAAAAAACGTTTCACACAACAAAGTACACCTCTGGCATAGATGTCTCAAAAGCAGAGAAACAGAAAATCCCATTAAAAAGTAAGCTCAATTACCACTGCACAGCAATCATAGATTTCATTTCTGCTAAAATAAGGAGACAGATAAATTACTGAATTTTGCCATTTTGCCATAGAATGCTTTATTTCTAGCTTATAATTTCAAGTGTTTGTCTTCTATCCTATATGACCATAATTAAATACACTTCCCACCTTGCTTGTCACCTTTTATATACTGAAGTCTACCTCTAAATTGCTTTGTGTTTTCATATTTCATAACTGCATTCAGAAGAGCTCCAAGGCTGAATTGCACAAGAAGGCATGAGAAATAGTGACTTTGCAACTCCAAACAGCAGCTTAGGTTTACACAAGCACAGCTATCCTCATACCGATTTAAAATACTCAGTTTAGGTGTTATGTGTTGGCTTGAGGCTCGTTCTACCAGCAAGTTTTAAAACGAAACAGCACACGCAATTTGTTCTTTTTGGGTAAAAGGTCAGTAATTTCAGTTATGTGACTGCCTGGATAACACAGAAGTGGAACCTGCATCAGTGTTTTAATCTGGAAAGGAAGTTCCTGGCAGTTTTAAAAAACAGAAAATTAAAACAACAGAAAGTACAACTATTCTTACCCAAGATTATCAGGGTCAAAAACACGGTTCAGATCACAGTCAATGTATCTAGTACACTTCTTCACAGCTCTTGGGTTGGTGAGAAATGGTTTCACTTCCATTCCTGCTCTTTGAATCTCAGCTCCATTCTCTTGCCAGTGCTTGACCAAAAATATCCCTGATAACTCATTGCCATGAGTTCCTCCAAAGATAGCAACCCTCCTCACTGGAGGTTTTGGAACAACACAACAGGAAGTCATGCTTTTCAGCAGCTTTAAGAATTGCTGAAAGCAAAAGAAAACAACAGGGAAGTAAAGCTCGTATCTCTGAAAAAGAAAGATATATTTCTTTTAATAGGAAATTCTTTATGTCTGCTTAGGTCAGACAGGAATGAAAGAGAATTAACATTTCTCTAAGTTTCAGATTCCGGTTGCAAGGCGGGGCGTTGCTGGTCCGACTCTCCTCCCTCCCCAGGAGCCCTCCCTTCATTTCCCATATTTAGTAATCCTCCCGCTCTGTTTCTGTACTGTTACACAATTCAAAAATTAACTTCTCCAGGCGTTCTCTATTAATATATGAGAGACAGGTAAATACTCTGCTAATGAAAGTCTGAAAAAACTGGCAAACTCGCTGTGACAAGTCTGTTCGTGTACACTTTAAGTCACAAAAACATTACCGTACGTATGAGCAGAATGATTTAAAGTGAGTGAAAACAGTAAAATGTGAATCCTATCTTTGTTCTAGATCAGAGATCAGCTGATAATGCCGAGACATGAAGTGCTGTCATCTAAAAAACACGAACAGCTGAGTTCCTCAAAGCACGCTGTCTTGTATGACCTTTGTTTCAGACTGTCAGAAAGGTGCTTGGAAGGAACGGCAGCTGAAATTAAAGTGCAGCATGGCTACAATTTACCTAGTGTTCCTGGCTCTAGATGTGTCTTGGGATCTGCTAACACAGACCTCTGTGACATCGGAACAACTGAATGGGGACCCTTCTCATTTCTGCAGCCCCTTACGAAACAAGGGAGATCAAAGCAGATCACAGTGGGACAAAAGTTGTGTCCTTCCCTGAAAGAAACTTAGCCAAGGACTTCTGCCATTTCACAAAGCGTTCCGATGGGTTTTCAGAATGGAAACTCAAGCTAAACAGCAGCCGTAACTTCTGTTGTAAGGACTGAAATGTTTAGATTAAAAAAACAAACAGTTTGACTGACATTAATGACAGAATACTTCCAAATTGGCGTCCAGCACACAGTATTAACATAAAAATGTTACACTGTAAGAGAATAAGGGACATTTATTGAGCAATAAGAATATACCCCAGTGACGGTGTTTGGTGAGGGTCTGTGGAGGCCCTCACAACCAGTCTGATAGATCCCATGTGCATAAAAACAGAGCCAGACATAGGCTTCATCCACCAAAATTCTGCTAGGAACACTTTTCCTACAAATGCTGCTCTCTCCATTGTAACCTATGCCCAGGACTTGCTAAACCTCACAGTGAGTTAACAGGTGGAGTATTCACTTAAGTCAGCTGTGCTCCTGTTGTACTTTAGGCTGTCAGCTATTCAGTCACAGCAAGTAACGTATTAAAGAAAGCAGCAGAGCTGCGTTGTACAGCAGCAGACAGTCTGCACCGTCCTCTGACCCCAGTCCTTCAGCAGCGGTGCCATGTGCAGAACGTTCAGAAGCAGCAGCCCGTGCTCCGCGTCGTGCTCTGTTGAATTCAAACACCGCAGCAGTTTGAAGAGTAAACTATCGCTATCCTGCACTGCCAGCAGGGATGGCTGGTCACTCCTCACAAAAAGCCGAAGCAGAGACAGCGCCGTGCACTTACCTCACTTAGCATGCAAGCAGTTTGTCTCCTGAGCGCTCTGCTAGGGCAGACACAGCGCATTTCAAACACGAGGTTTGGAACCAAAGCGATGGAGGCTCCTTTTATACCCTTGGAGCAAAGTAACTTGCGGACAGCGTTTAACCCCTGGGCTGCCAGCGCATCACGGGAGCACGTGGCACAGATGCAGAAATGTTCTCCCTTTTCTACACACTGGGAACCATTCCCGTTTTCCTGTGCTCAGCCAATGCTCAATTATGCAGGAACATATTTGGTTTATTAAGAATTCAGCACTGATTTTGTGAACTGCTTTATTTGCAGTGAACGCTTTGACTTAGTTCATCACTGAGAAGTGGAAAGTATAAAGCTTGTTAATAGCAGCACCACACAGGGCACAGTTTTTTATTATTCTCTCCTTTCTGCTGAGGTGACCTGGCCTAAAAACTCAGAAGGAGTTTTCTAAAGCTAGCGATTTAGGAATTAATTGTTAATAAACAAGCTACAATTCAACACGGAAGCCCATCAGACGCTGCCGTAACACCTCATGAAGCCTCGCAGCCGCTCCCCAGGGGGCGATGAGCTCCTGCCCACGCTGCTCACTGGCGCCCTCTCGCGGCCACCGGCGGCTGCAGCGCTATTGCTCAGGGCGCGTCCTGCCCCTTCCCGCCCTTTTCTCACCTCGCACCTGAGTGAGGGTGGGGCGGGCTGAGCCGTTATTTTTGGCGGGCTGCTGCTCGGTCCTGTCCCCTCAGCGTGTGGAAAGGTGGTCTGGTTTGTAGGTGAGGGTGCTGCTGTGTGTGAAGCAGTGTGCAGGTTTAGCCTTGTGTCGTGTGTTGCTTACTTTTTGTTTTACTTTCCCTTGTGTGTTTTAGCTCGGAGCTGTGCTCTGCTCACCTTCAAGAGGAAGAAAAATAAAGCTACGCAGAAAAGGGATCTTATGCCATGCGAAAATCGGCTTCAAGGGCTGTGGCATCAGGTGTGAGAGGTTTCATTTTACAAGTGTGTTATTTGCTAACATCCATGAGGCTTTATAGCACTCACAGTGCATTTTAATCACAAATCAGGTGGCAGCGAGGAGCTGGGAGCTGCTGCAGTTGTCACAGTGCAGTTAATATGCGCTGCAGAATTAAAGGCTAAACTGATTCCTCGTATTTGAGTGTGCTTTTAAATTCAGCAGCAAATTCAGTGTTATTATTGTGCGCCAAGAACTTAGGGCATGTGACTTTTGCTTCAATGATGAATGTTGTGGGCTATCGATCTAATTGAGTGCTTGGGATCCCTGTGAGCCCGTTAAATTCAGCACAGATCCTCACACGTTTTAGGTTTGTCTGAAGTGATGCATGCGACAGGTTAAACAAAGTGCTGAGACAAGCTGTCATAAAGTTGCATGTAATCTGAATGTGTTTACAGCGTTAATTAGCTCACTTTCCCTTTACCTACCTTTCTTACAGTGAATACGGAGAACCAAAAAAGCATTGGCTATTGAAGCACAGCACAGCCATGAAAAGGAGTTCAGCTGATGCTTCAACCCGCAGCACCGCAGGTATTATCCATTCTTTTGCACGTACAGCTTATTCATTGTTGCACTCATATCCTGGAGCCCATTTCCCAAGTAGACTTGTGCAGATTTCTATGTTATTACAGCACAGTGTAAAGTTTTGGAGGCACAGGGCTGGTAATGATACGTATAGCTCACAGACTAGTTTGCAGGATGAAGGGCTCAGCCCTGTGAGGCAGTGACTGGGCTACGCTATGCTACGTGCTTATGAACTGCAATTCCCATGGGTAATGTAAGTAAAACAATTGTCAGATAATCGCTATTTACATACGTTAAGTGTAGGCTGTATGTGCTCCTAGTGCTGGTGTGGTGTTATCGTGTGGATTTTAATTTTAGGTTGTTTGCCTGTGCCTCTCTTCAATCAGAAAAAGAGACCCAGGCAGCCCCTCACCTCAAATCCCCTTAAGAACGAGCCGGGTTCCAGTTCTGTGACTCATGACTTTTCTTCCTCATCACTGGGTAATTAAGATGTGTCTATTTTTGATGGCTCTATATCCAATTAAATGTTAATTTTATTCTTGTATTAAACGAGATATTGTCCTTATCAAGAACTATATGCGTCCTTTATATTTATTTATGAGAAGCCCATTGTTTAAAACATGTCCTCCAGGAAGTTTCTTTCTGCGCAATACAATTGAGCTTTTTTCCTTCATGTCTGGAGGGAGGTCGATGCTTTGTGTGCTACAGAATGAAGTAGCACTGGCATTTAAATAGTCTCTTGGATTTCTGACCTTTTGTTTTCAGTTGATTTCAATCAAAATTCAAGCCCAGTATTACAAGAAGAAACACTTACAAGATGTCTTTCTTGTAACTGAGAAGAGAACTTCTGTTCTTCAAATTGTACTTGGAAAGAATGATGCAGTATTCAATCATTGTTTTTCTTGTGACAAAAACGTGTCTGTGCTAGTAAGAAAGCACCATCTAGAAAAGCAGCCTACTTGCTAGAAGTTGACTTATAATTACAGATATCAAAAAACACATTCCTTTCTTTTTTTCCCTTTTGTTCCTCCCTCCTCCTGGTACTATCTGTGGAACATTAGGTAGGGCAGGAGCCCTAAGCAGACTTGATACCTTTCAATCTTTACACTTTGTATCCATACTCAATCTTTTGTCTTTTGGGAATCAGGCTGGGGAGCTGCAAACCCAGAAGTCGATGAGCTACAGAAAGCAGCAAACAGTGGGTATGTATGTTGTACCACTTGTTCTAGATCTGTTCTTATTTGGGCACTATCAATTTGTTTCACAAACTGTGAACTGTACGCCTGCCTGAAAATAAAGCTGCTACTGTGTCACTGATTTTTTAACTTATCTTTGAAAACAGAGCAGATGATCACATGGCTCCTTCCCCTATGAAATCACCAAATGCACTAAAGCCTAATTTAGTCAAAGCTGGAAGAAACTTGTATGACTACAGGTTAGTAAAAACTTTACATTTTATTATCTTTAACCAACATTATTCTTATGTGAGAGTACATCTCACTGTATATTCTAGTGGCATTCTGGAACACCCTTTTAATTTCCAGGTATTCACTGCTGTCCTTAATAATTACATTCTGCTTATGAGCCAAAAAGATCTGATATGGGTCACTGATTCCAGTGTACCTAAGCCTAATTCAGAAGGATTTAAGCAACTGTGTAATGGTTGCCTTGTAATGGGTAAATTTAATTGTATGTTCTTTGAATCTGAAGAGGCATCAGATTTTTAAATCTAAAACAAATCTGCTTTTGTACACTGTGGTTGCTTATTTGAGTATTCAGGGTGGATACTGTGGTACTGAATTTATCTTGCATCACACTGCAGGGCAGAAGAGAAGACTCCCAGTACTAAAATTTGGAACAGAAATGAGTGCACCCCTGCACGTAACAGAACAGGTTCAATATCTGGTAGTGGAACTACTCAAAAGTTTGAGAACCGTTCAAATAATTGGAAACCTGTTCAGCAGCAGAAAGTACCTGATAGCTCCAATTCATCTCAGCACATCAAAACAACAGGAACCAGCCAAACGCATTCCACTAAAGGACAGTGGCCAGTGAAACCTAACACTGCGTCAGGAAATCTGCAGGATTATGGTCTGCCATATAAATTGAACTGCAATAGTCAGCAAAATAGCATGAATGAAAAGCAATTTGATTGTGTTCCAGAAGCCAAAAGTCAGGTAAATTTATGAAGTCAAAAAGGGAAGATGCAGTGAAGAAAACTTTAAAGAACATTGTGGACAGATGATGTTTCTATCGGTCCCAGCTGCCTTAATAAACCCTTAAGTTTCTAAAAATGTAGAGCTGAGATTTTCATATTTTAATGGCCTCCAGTCCTCAGCATGATCATATGAATTGGCTGGGGGTCATGTGCAGAGTCTGAACAAATACTTTAAATATGGGATATATAATAATACTGAACACCTACGTGCTTTTGCAAGTTTTCGAGTGCGTATCTCTAACTCAAGTTTTCGTCTTCCTCCAAAAGGATGTTTCTTCATTTCAATTAAAGCTTAAAGAAAAAAGGAATTCTTTGCGAATCGTATCTGCAGTCATTGAAAGCATGAAGCACTGGAGCCAATACACTTACAAAACTCCAATATTATTTGAAGTTTTAGGTAAGTGTGGGGTGCTTCCCATGGAAAGTGACTTAATGTGGTTTCACTTGGCACGCTAACTGATGTTATCTGAGAAATGAGCGTGGTAAAAGACAACAGAAATGACTAAGCCCATTAAATTAAGATGAATAAAAATACAGTGTAATGACATCTCAGCAAACTATTATTGTGACACAGCCAAGAGATTCGTAATGTTTAATGTTGATTGGCACATGAGGATCAATATAACTTAGAGAACTGTGTTCTGCCCTGGCTAACAAGGGAATAACCCCTTTACAGTGACTGTTATGACAATGGCATTTTGTCACTCCAGTTAGGCAGATTTTAAATCCAGTTTTACTATTAGAAGAGTATTAGAAGCCCATAACATACTGGAACTTCCAGGGCTGTCAGCAGGTTGTGACAGGAAACTGATGCTGATTGATACACCTTTGTGCTTTTGTGAAGGAAATGTTGTCATGATGTCTTGATATCATATTTAGTACAGCTCTGATGTTTACATCGTGCCTTGGTTTTGTTACATGCTGTAGGTACCCTTGATTCTGCAGTCACATCTGGAGCGTACGGAGCCAAGAATTTTCTTTTGAGAGATGGAAAGGAGAGCCTGCCTTGTGTTTTTTATGAAATTGTAAGTATTCCATGTATGTACATGACAAAGACACCACTGCATGCAGTGCCTTTAGGAAGTTAATATGTGTTGTTCTGATAAAACAGAAAATAGTGTTGTAAAAGGAAGACTGGGTGCTTATACATTATTGTACCCAGGCTGGTGTAGAGCAATAATGCAGCTGCTATTTGGGCACCCTCAGACTTCAGTTTCACCAAAAATATTGAAGATGCAGGTTGGGCTTTCAGTTCAGCTCCGAAGTTGTTGATAATAGCAAAAAGAAAAAAAAAAAAGATTATGTAAATTCCTTCAGTGTTTGATACAACTTTCAGAAGTGCACTAATAAGCAGCAATCAGGCATTTGGAAAGCCTCCATGTTAGAAAGGTGATGGAATGTCTTTATTTGTTGCGTTCTTGTTGAAGGATCGCGAGCTTCCAAGACTCATTAGAGGTCGTGTGCTCAGATGCATGGGAAACTATGACACAAAAAAGAACATTTTCAAGTGTGTCTCTGTAAGACCAGCAACTGTTCCAGAACAAAACACTTTTCAAGAATTTGTTAAAATTGCAGATGTTGAGATGACAGCCTACGTAAAAACAATGAATGAAATTTAAATGTAAAGGTGGTATAAAATTCATTCACTCAAACTAATGCTCAAAAATGTGATTAAATAATTGAAAATATACTCTGTTATCCAACAAATGCTAAGGACAGCATTTTGTTTCCACTATTACTCTCACAGTTTATTTTCTCTGGCTATCTGTGTGATAACAGCATTTGTTATGTAGTTCATTGGATTTTACTGGAGAAATTCTGAATTGAAATGTTGGAGTTGTTCATATGAACGTAACTTATTTATATGAACTGTTCCTGCTTAACTAGAGTGAGTGAGGCAAATTCTATTTTTTTGGAATGGACTGTTCAGTGAGTTTTATTTAAAAACAAACAAAAAAATCCATGGATCAGTGAAAACTGCAGGGAGTGCCCCACTCATATCCCTTTTGTCTGTTACCCCAGTGTATGCATCCTTAACAGCAGACCAGGCTGATTAGTGGCCTCTTATCTCTCCCAGTCACTGAAGAAAAGACTTAATAGTGAAACTTCCTTCCATTGAGGCACGAGGAGGAGAAATGAGGCCGAGCCACAGGTGGCTAACGAGAATGAAAACTTTTTAGAGATGGCCTAAGCCTGAGGAATTCTCAAAAATGTTTTGAGCATCCCTAAGGGGATCAAACCCTTCTCTTACCTTCTCACCTCAATGACATACTGCCTATACGTGCTACCTACTGTACATTTTATTTTCCCCTTTTGGTGTGGTGGGTTTTTGTTTGTTTCTGTGCCCACAAGCAATCAGTTTAGACCTTTACAAACAATTTGCTGAGAGTGAAATTTCATGTTTCTGAGTTCTGTAATACTTGGCCACACAAATTTGACTCTGACAGTAGTTCAGGTGTCTCAGAAAAAGGATACTCTCAAAACTAATTCACACTGCCATTGCTTCTTACCTTCAGCTATTAGAAACACCTTCAGTACCTGTTTCAGAATGTTGACTGTGGTGAGTGTTTGGTCAAAGTTCAGTAGTGATCAAACATCAACAAAGTTCTTTGTGTGATTTCATTAAAATTGCTCTCTGCTAGAAAGTAAGATGGTGTATCCTGCTTCAGTTTCCTTTGAATAGCAACAGCATGTGTAAGAGCTCTTCTAGAAAGGCACATAACAGGCACTGCAGAAGGATTTCACAGGATACAGCTGTACATAGTAGGTATTCATATGGTTCCCTTTGCTACACCACTAGTTGTACTCCTCTTTAAAAACAGCGGATCATTATGACACTTGTTTAAATGAGCAGCACGCCCTGTAGCTGTGGGAACATTGTTCAAGGACATGCAGGAAGTTGGAAAATAATTACTTGAACACAGAACTTCCTTGCCTTTGCCATAAGAACATCCTGTGAGGGGCGGTCCACGTGCATGTTTGTGTCTTTGCCTTCAAACATCTACTCTCACACTTATTCCTGCTGTTTCTATTTCCTTCTCCCCTTACTTCAACACCGTGTACCAAATTTGTTGGATTTTTTTTTAATAAAAAAAGAGAGAGATGTTAAGAAAACAGTAAACAGTGATTTTTTTTTCAAATTTTTTTATTATACAGTGTTGGCAATTGGAAATTTCACATTTAAAATAATTGAAGTATTGTATCCAACAAGTCAAATACAGAAAACAGTTAATATTCTAAAAAGGAGCCAGCTAGTCAATGCAGAAACACATTAATGGAAAATACAGCTTTTAGTTACACTTAGAAAATTATATATTTAGAATAAAACTTGAACCTGATCCCATAAATTGTTTGACTTTTAACAAGAAAACGCTTTACACAGTTCAACTCGTAGACAGTCTTTATTTTAAAAAGTGATCTGTCAGTGTTAGCATATGGATTGTTAGCAACACCCTACTGAAGCTGTCAGTTGAGGAGTTAAAGCATATGCTTTCCTAACTGTGCTAAGAATCCCTTGCCTTATCTCTGTCTTCTATGCTAAGCTGGTTCTGAGCATGGATGTTTCAAGGAAAGTTTTGCCTGTCCAGTTGTAGGGGTCCTGTACTTATGCTTCATTTCCTTAATGTATGGTAAAACAACAAAATTTCCAAATGGAGGCAGTAGTTGGGTTCATGGAGGGAAACAGAGCCTGACAGCACTCACAACAAAAGAGGCTGAGTTTAAAGAAGTAAAAGATTTGGTACAGCAGTGTTGTGAATTGTAGAACTCCATTAAAACAGTACGTTGAAATTACGAGGGAGGTTTGAGCTGTGGGGCCAGAATTGCAAGGGTGTGTGTGTGTGTGTGTGTGTGTGTGTTCAACACCACACAGTGCTGCAGTCCTCAGATTGTGGCTGAATGAAGGTTCTAGTTCTGCACATGTGAAAGTTAACAAGCAATGACAGGAACTGATTGGCTGTGCTCAGCAGGTATGGTGTGGATGTTAAGAAAAACACAAAACTTTGCTTGTAGATTTTAGGTCCTTGCAATTTTTTTTTGTTTTTTTGCACACTAACAAATCACTTTTCTAGTGGAACATTAAGTGACAGTCTTAAACGTTACACAAAACAGAAAAAACCCTACATAATACAGTTTATACACATTACACGTTTCAGTTGTTGATTCTTTTTAACCATATTGATCCTGTCTTGTCTAATGGTTCTAGAGTAAAGGCACAGGTTGGTTAGGAAAGAAAAGCCTGCATCTCTGTCTCTCTCTCTCTACTTTGTGGTTATCATTTTCTTTCTACTTGTTGGTCGTTATTCCTCACTTTTCTGACTTTTATACAAAAATTGTCAATTTTAGCTATCAGTTTAAAGGATGTTACTGGGAAGCGTGCTACTATACAGAAATGATGGAAATCAATTCTGCTTAATTTTGACATTCCTTTAAGCTACTTTGTTAGGTATCTGGAGGATGTCATCTCTTATTCACTGAGAGCAAAAACACACAATGCTCTTTCTCTAATTCTCAGTGTCCTTAATTCTACTGTGAAATCTGTGTTTCCAAAGGTCAGTGATGAAACTTAGTGTGCAGAATTTGCTTTTGGAGTGCATGAAAATGTAACAACAGATCATTATTTCAGAAAACAATGCAACAGTCCATTGATGTTCAGAAGCGTGAGGAATGTAAACCAGACTGTAGGAGTCTCTGACGTATTAAAATTACACAGTGATTGTTCTGTCTGTTTGCATTTGTTACACATCCTCAACATGTCTCTGTCTGTTCCTTCATGTACACGTTCCATAATAAAACAACATAAAAGCAGCACTAACTTCTGGAATTAGTTGGGCTCAGATAAATGAAGAGTAATGGACTTGATCACTTAGGTTGTGCCAAAATGCAAACTGAGACATACGGCTCTGAATTAAATATAATCTATGTGCCTGTTAATAAATAATAGAAAATAAAATATTAGAATTCAAATTATTTTAAATGAAACACAGAACAGTGGGGGGAGCTTAGAACCCAATGTTTCCCTTCCTTAAGGAATCAAGTGCACTTATTTCAGTCTTTGATAGTAATGAATCCAATGCTACTGAGGAGATCAGATGAATTGCACACATGAGCCCACGAACTATGGCCATGTGCTACTTCTGACGTGGAATCAGATTCTTCTTCTTCATAGTATGCAGTAACACTTCCCATCTAAACATATTCCAATAGCAGGATCTTAAAAGGATTGGATATCTGGTCAATTCTGGCTTGCGTTGCCACTACACATAAGGGCCACAGGGCACACACTTGCTGTAAGCACAGATTGTTGTTTACTGCCTTAAAGAGCAGCAACAACAAATCTGCAGTTGTCATAGTTCAAATCATTCTGCAAGATTGCACTTAAAATAAGAATTGAAGAAACATGGGAAAAAAGATACTTTCTTAACCTGTTACATCATCATGAGCCTTTGGAAGCAGTTACATCTCTCTCTGTTATCTTCATGAACACGACTGTAAATCTGGAGGATTAGATCAGGATGAATGTGTCCTGACAACTGACAATATGGAGGTACTACTAATACATAGAGATTAAAAAGAAAATTGTTCTGGTATACACTTTTAGTTATCAGGCTTAATTGTAGGCCATGGCTACTAGTAGGCTTTTTTTTTTTTTTTTTAATTAACCAAAATAATTATAACAAAATATTGTTATTGGTTTTAAAATTAGTGGGTTCATAAAAGCTTTCACATTTAATAATATATAAAAAGTGGATTGAAACTTTTTAAAAGTCTTAAGGTTTTGAGACACAAAAGAAACAGCCTGGGAGGTAGACAGATGTTCTGAGGATAAACTGATACCAACTTTTGCTAAGGCTGTGTTCGGAGCAGCACAAAGGCTGCTGATTCATCTTAGTTTAATTCCAGAGCGTTCGCTGCTCGTGTGTACGGAAGACTATCAATGCACTTTTGGTCTTTGTGAATCTGACCTTCTCTCCCCATCTCCTTTTTTTTTTTTTTTTTCTTTTTTTCTTTTTTTCTCTTTAGCAATACAGCTAAATGGAAGTGCTATAATAACTGCTGCCCATTGCCCGTAGACAGGAATGTTCTGTTCTTAAACAGTAATAAAATACTATAAAATAGTAGGTATTGGAGTCGGAGATATGTGCTCTTTTGGTGCATATTTTGCAAAGAATGGTAAAAAGACAGACAACATGACCCCCACAATTGCCAGCATATACCCCCATCCAATCTGGCAGTCTCCTGCATAGTAGATGTCTGAATTCTCACAGAATTTCTTCACAGTAGCAGAGTTGAAACCAAAAGGGTAAACCAAAAGCCCAGAAGCCATAATGAACACTGGAGAGGAGAAAAGAAACCACTGTTACTACTGAGCTTTTAATTCCTTTGAAAGAATTCTTTGTTTCAGAAAGGCAAATGCGTAACATTTAAAGCAGTGGGGAAAGTTATAGCTTAAAAATACTCCTGATTGTCAGAACATTTTTCATAATTATCTCTGATGAACAGTAGTGTCATAACGTGGCAGCAAGTTAGCGCTGGGATCTTTTTGCATGAGAACTTTGCTCATTACATAATGTCTGGAATGCTGTGGTGCACATCATACAGCCGTTTAAAAAGTGAGATGATTCAGATGTAAAGGAGAAGAGTTCCTAAACTTGCAGACTGCAGAGCTGCTTCATTTTCTTCTCAATAGCATTTCTGGGGCGTGAGACAAACAATGACTTTGTTCTGCCAAGTAACAACATTCAGTTAAAGAGATTAAATGTAGTTTTGCAGATTCTGCTGATGATGTTCTGATAATGTAACACTTTGTCATTATGCTCAGCACTGCGAACTCAATATACAATGCAACATAATGCAACATAATCTTTTTATTTGGCTTTTGATTTTTTAACAAATTAAGGCTGAAGGCTGCCTTATTATCTCATTTGACAGCTCAGGGGATAAAACAGGGGATAAAGATATGCTGTAGGAATGTGAAGTTTCAGTAGAAAGGCACAGAGTTGGAGGAAATCTCTTTCAAGCCAAACACACCAGCAGATTAATCCAGGTATAATGAGGAAATATGTCTAAAATACAATGAAAACTTAAGCTGCTTCCTGAAGTTTGAAAGCCAGGCTTGCCTCCTGCAATTACTCTGTCTGGATTATCTGTTAGCTTTTAATAGAGCTTCACAGATTTTAGTCTTTAATGAATGCGTGTTGTTTAAATGTATGTTGTGCAATTAATAAAGAGCAGAACTATTTTTCCTGCTTTGAAAATAGGACTGCCCAAGGCACAGGTGATGCAGATACACTAAAGTGCACAAGGCACAGTGCGCAGAGTCAGTCTTTGTCCACCTTGCCAGTCAAGAGCTGCTGAGGAAGGCTGATACGAAGAGCTGTGTCACCCCAGCCCCTGTATGTAGCTCTTGTTGGAAAGAACACTGAGAAATAGATATATTGTTCATTTTATGGGGGTTTGGTTTGTTTTGCTTTTGCTATTGAACTAGTGCTATATTTATAATCTATAGCCTACTTTTAGAAAGGTTTGTTTTATGCATCGGATATGACGAGGCAGTCCTTATTCCCACACTTATTCAAATCCTGGGTGAATTGTTAGTAACTCGAGAATGATGGTAATGACTGAGCTAACAGTTAATCCCTTGTAAAAAAATAAAACGAACAAAAAACACAAGAAATAATAAGACCAAGAAAACAGAAATTCAAAGGAGAGAAACTGGGACAGAAGCAAACTTGCACGTCTGTTTTCCTCCAGGGTAACTCAGGGAAGAGTACAAAGAGAAACTGCCTGCTGGTCAGAGGAGCTCTCTGAGAGCAAGGTGTTCACCCACACTCCTTCCCATCTCCGCTCTTTCCCTTTAAGCTCTTTGTGAACTTTAACTTCTCAGAGGTTCACAAAGAAAGAACACTGTGGCCTTCCCCTCTTTCCAGGCTTAAGGTTCAGAAGTTGACAATCCTACATGCAAGGTCCTCCCCAGCACACGCAGCACCTTGAGCACACCAGGGAGCACGAGATGTGGAGCACAGCACAATTCCCAGCAGCTGTGTTTCTCTGCATACAGAAACTGAAGCTAAATGCAAAAAACGATATTGTATGATCCAGATCTACCTTAACTGCATATGTGTTAGACTAAACTAGTCATGCAGGAACATTTTGTCTAGCAAAGATTACTGAGCTTTCCCAAAAGAAGAAAGAAGAGCTAAGGGCCAGCACGCTTCCTTTGCTCAGCAGCACAGCCTGACATTTGAGTGACTTTTGCACACCCAGGAAAACTCTGAGAGCACCACTTTTATGGAGAGAAATGGAAAAAGTCACCTTGGAGAATAAACTGAAAGGTTAGAATGTTCCTCCTGGCATTGTAAAGTTTGAGTGTCAAACCTCTGAACAGAGCTACAGACTAAACCAGTCAGTCCTCAGACCTACGTGGTCTGTAGCTCCATGCTCTAAGCAAGAAGCAGGTCTGAAAATAACAGTTATTTCAGCTGATTCATCTTTTCATAGTCAAAATGGTCCACACATCTCGTTCAGCTCCAAGTCATTATGCACAATTGTAAGCAATCGTTTTACCATGAAATCCCTTCAAACTGTGCTGTTAAGCTTAGCTGTTTTTCTGATAGTATCTCAGCCCCTTGCTCTACTTCTTGTATCTGTCCATATGAATGTTTTCTTTTTGGTTGGGTTACACAGAATGAATATTTTGAAGGTTGTGCTTTACAGCGATGCCAGTGTTTTGATTACCACTTGGTGCTCATGTTTTATAGTCTGATTTAATGGAAGAAGCTTTTTTGTTGTTGTTTTGTTTTGAATGCTAGAAATAATCTGTCACAGTTGAATGTAATGTGTTCACATATCAAACGGGCTAAGAAGTTACCCATGGTTTCATATCCTCAGGCATGTCACAGAATGACCTCATTATTCTCATTTAGGTGCCCTCTTTCTTATAAAGGCTCCAGATATTGAATAGCCTGTTATTATCAGCAGAAGCCAAGCTTTCAGACGTGGTGCTAATGACGGCTTAATAGTGCTGTCCATCAGCAGTGCAGTTAGCTGGGAGAACACACAAAGAAGCAGTGGGGCTCCATTTAGGCTACTCATCGAGCACTTATACCTCTGCACGATTTTCCAGCAACAAACAACCTTTCAGAAGGTGTCAGAATACAGCAGTGAGTTTGTATTACTGTGATGTGTAGTGTAACCTCACTGTCACAAAAGATGATGAGAAAGCAAGACAACAGATCGGGGCCTTTTCTGCAGTAAGAAGCAGATGCAGTTTGGAGCGGCCTTGCTGCTAAAATGGATAGTTGGATTGCTTTTTTTAACATGGCTTGACTGGTCGTTGGGCTCCTCAGACTGTTGACACTCATGTCCCATAACCTACTGGGTCGTGCTAAAAACATGCACTTTTAATTGTTGTTTTAGTATCTGATAAGTGGGATTTGTTATTGCTAGGACACCATCAGCTGAGATCTCACCTGTTAACTCACAGCCATTGCTGAATGCAGGGCAGTTCACAGTCAAGTCCACGTGCATCAATTCAACCGTAAGTCACTTCTAAAATCTACTTTTTTATCTTCTGCCCTGACAAAGAGTTCCAGTCTCACGCCCTTCTCTCATCTTTACTTCACCGGTGTCCTACAGTCAGATGGCAACTGGCAGTTCTCCTCTGGCAGGTTTGCCAGCCCACACAGTACCCCTGGGCTGTGCTCTTGCTCCCCTGCAGACCCAAAGGTAAACACAGTGTTGTTTCCCACCTTTTTAAAAAAGCTGATACCTGAATTTGTCAATTTCTAAATAGAGTAACTTTAATTATCAGGAAAGAGTTATTATTAGGAAGGAGGGCTCCTCTTTGTATGGAAAACAGAGCATTTACTCTAAAAAGTTGCAAATTGGTGATGGTAATAATTGGTCACCGGTACTCAGGGGAAAGCAGCATTTGCTACTATTTAAAAATATAATTAATTACAACTTTCTATCATTGCTCAGGTTTATTTATTCCATTGAGTTCTTGAAATACTGTTCGAGTATTTAAACCAATCACGATGCACTTTCCTGTTCGTTTTAACCCAAACCAAAGTGATGCAGTTCTCTCAAGTATGTGCAGAGGGCACCAATGTACAACCATCTCAAATACCACGCACAGAAAATGGCTATTTCCATTTCCACTTCTTTCCCCAGCACTGCTGAGTTTTCAGCGTAGGAAACAAACAGCTGAACCATTTTCTGTACTGTGAGGCAAGAGTGTGAAAACTTGGTTAAACTGAGGTGTATCCTACCATTCTTATGTTTAAACTGAAAACAGCTTGGGATCAAAACCTTGAGATGATCCACAAATATTAGAGACCAAAAAAGAGCGATGGAGGGGAGATTGGTTTGTTTTATTGTGTTTGTTAATGTGCTTAAATGATGTGTAATAGTAGTAATGGTTACCAGTAGTAAAATATGCTGTGCTTGAATTATCTTGCTGAAATTACCTGCTGTAAGAAGATTATTTGGTTTTAGAAATTTAAATTGCGTATTTTAGGAGCACATTATATTCCTGACTCTTGTGGCTATGAGGGATTAATTGCAGGAGTGTGGGATATCTCAGGCAATCGTGAGAATTAAGGCTGAATTGTAGGCCAGCAAGTGTTCTTCCAGACCAATTACAGATTACTTTAGAGTCTTATCTATTCTTGGAACATTTTTATTGACGAAGTTTAATCTACCAAAGCAGTTTTCTCACTCATCTCATCAAGAAGTTTCCTCTCACATATAATCCATTTTCTCTCTCCTTAAAGCTGGCAGTTCTTCTTACACACACTCAATTGACTTTGAATAACATTTCCTTGAGCTTATACAATGTTCTCTAATCATTTTATTAGCTCCTCTTAAGCTTTTCCTTACATACATTTGATTTTACTAATATGATTTTAAATGAGAAAGCAGATGCTGATTCAAAGCCACAGACACCCTAAACACAGAGCCAGAAATACAGCTAATATCTGAGCAGTGCTGAGAAAACCCTGTAACCAGAACTCAGCCAGAGATCTTCAAAAGCATCATCTCTTTTCCTACTGCACTGGCTAGACTGCACTTCATAATTTCCAGCATTCTTCCCAAGCAAGTATTTTTGTAGCATGCCTGAAGGGCCACTACATATAGGATATTTTGCAAGTTCCCCCCTATGAAAAGGAGATACATGTAAGTCTCTTCCAACAACTGGAAGCCTAAAGACAATGCTAAATAAGATCCAAGGTCACAGCTGTTGTTCTCTGTGATAATAGCTGCACCTAAGTGTGCAAACAGAATCAGGGCAAGGAGGAGTAGATTTGATAAAGAACTGATATATGTCTAAAATCAGCAGGCACCATTTTAAATGTCATTTAAGTACAGATAACATGGCGAGGGAGGTGACTTGTCAAAGATAAAACTGAAGCAGATAAAATCCTACTGGTATGGAAACGAATCATTCTGGGCAGTGAGACAAACAGGGGCCCTCATTACAGAGCCTTCTCCTTTATGGAACTAGCAGGTGCAGGTGAGGTTCTCATAATTCAAACTCTTGAAAGCAGCCCTAGCAATTATTCCCCCCAAAGAAAGCAAAATGGAGAGCTGGGAAAAGGGATAATAGCATTCATACACGTGGTATGAAAATCCAGCTATCTTTGCCCGAACAAAGAGCTGGAAGTGGTAACAAGGATACAACCACCTTAACATACTGCAGTTCAGCTCTTCTCCTCTTATAAGAACTATTCCATCAGCTTCCTTCCAGTCAAACATGTTGTAAAGAACACCCATCAGTCCCAGACTGTTGCCAGATATGCAGAAGATTGTATCACTTCCTTTTCTGGTGGTTTTTTTTTTCTAAGTGGTACAACTCACAGGTTAGCACTTAGTGGCTATAAAATGAATGTGGATATAAAGAAAGCTATGTAGCTTGTCAAAACCCTGTCTTAGCTAACAAAGGAGATGTGCCAGTTTGTGTAGTGCCTCAGACTGTTTAATTAAATGCTGAGTATGTGACTACAACTGCCAAGGTAGTGCATTAGGTCCAGTAACTTGTGTTTCTATATATGTATATATACACAACACTACTGGGAGACACGCATGTAGAAAAAGATGCTCAATGTTACTACAGTTTATCTGGATTCAGCCGAGGTGGAATAGGAAGGAAGAGGTTATTTAAATAAAACTAACACTGAAATGAGTGCCTGCACACCTTTTTGCACACATCTCATTAGTATTGCTCAAACACCCTGCTCCCATTTTGTTGGCACAGCCTCCTCATTCAGCCAGGCCCTCAGTGCACAAATAGCCTGTTCCAGAAATGTCTAGCAATTGTGCAGACAGCTGAATCTACCCCACATTATAACTGAAAGAAGTGGAATCCAGCTACCCAGACTTCAGAAAAGAAATCCTCTGAAGGCTGCACAGGGGTAATTGGGCTTGGTAATTGCTGCATTAGCTACAAGTTTATTGAGGGCCACAAAAGGAAATGCCATCCTGATGACCTTTGAGGTTGCATTTCACAGCATGTTTTCTACATGAGAACAAATGATGGTACTTCACTATTTCTGCCAAGCGAGTGGTAGCTATGGGGAAGATTTATGGTTGTAATCTGGTAATCTATGGGCCTAATCATGCAGTTATAGAGTTGCATGTCATTTACTCAGAAAGGCTGAAATGATCTGGCGCTGTGTGGACTACAGTGAAGGAGTGCATTTTGTCACCTGCAAGGTTAGAAGATATACAGCCTATTTAGTGGACTGCAAAAGGGGGAGACAAGAGCAAATGTTTCTCAGGATAGCAGACTGTTAAACAAAATTTTAGAAGACTCAGGGATTGAAGAAGTGGGGGCCATCAGATGCACTCTTGTTTGGAAGCCATTACAATTTTTCACTATTTTTTTTCTTCAATAATTGTATATATTTTCTATTTATTTTATTGGAAATCATGTAAGTCATGCTCACTCCATCTCTTTCAGAACACCAAACATAGAAGCAGAGCAGTAAAATAATATTAAATCAGTGCTGGAGCCTTTAGATGACAGCAGCACATTCGGAATGTTTTGTACTTCAGTGTGCCTGTATTCCCTTCTCTCCGTTACATTTTATTCAACAATTAAAAAGTGCTAATAAAAATGCAGATTTCAATTGCTCTATTTTAGGTAAACATAATATGGTACACATTTTCTAAGCAATGCACATTGCTTAGCTGCTCGGTTCCTGTTCTACTAATAGAAATAAAGGTGGCAAATGCCTTGCTTCTTTTCTTAATTAACCTATCCCTGCCAGAACTAGCATGCTCTCCAGCACAGATAGGGAATGAAATTGATAACTGAACATTTAATTAATGCTTCTTGTTGTGATCCTTTGGCTAAGAACAAATGCAGCTTCAATTCACCATGCAATATGTTCCCTAGCAAGAGCAGTATTAGCCTGAGTGAAGGAGCTGACATGTCTCCATGCAGCATTATTGTCTCTGCAGAGGAGCCAGCCTACTTGGAAAGGGGAGATTCTGCCCAGCCTACAGTAGGTCTTTGCTCTTGCTCTGGCTGTCAATTCCAAGTTCTTAAATAGCTATTTAGAGCAGGGGCTGAGGTCCAAAAGACAGGCAGAGATGCGTAGATCACCTGAGATGTCACAATTTGACATGACACATTTGCTCCCTTCTCTTCCCAACCTGCTCCCCTCACGTGTCTGTTTTAAATCACGTTTTTCACCCCTTCCAGGACTCTCAGACATTCATGAAAACAGATCTCTAATGAAGCTGCTAGCTGTTAAATACTAGCCTTACATCAGAGGTGACCTTATTTTAAAGGCGTTTTACAGTGAATTTATTTTAGCTTTGCACATTCTGTATCTTGTCTCCTGCACTGCTGAGATGTGCTGTGCAGAGCTGAGTCAGGCTCATGCCTGAGAGCAATGCCCACGTCTCACATCCTTACAGGCACACTTGGCATCCCAACAGTCTTCAAGCCTCAGGGATATTGCATTCATTACCTCTTTCAGAGACGGGCATTTTTCATAAATGGCTGAAAGGTGATTAGAATCCCTGACAGAACAGCATTTTATCTGGGATGCGACCATGAAAAATACATGCTTAAAACAAAAAAGGCATCCTACATGCTTCTTCTAATTGATTTATGCAACAATGACCAGCTTCCATTTCCCCAGGACACAAGAATTACCAAGGAGACGCAAATTACATGTTTTCATATCTCCTAACAAAAACTCTTTGACAGGGGGTTGAAAGCAGAGTTCTCTGTTTCTCAGACACTCTAGTCCTGTGGATGTCATCACTCAGCAGATACACACGTACTGCCACCTGATCATAAAGAACAGTTCTGTAACAGCCCCCATTTCACGCTACTGATTCCAACGCACCACCAACCAGCAGTGCCACCAGTAATGCTGGGAATAGCTGTCTTCTCCAGAGCTCCCCTCTTTTTACAGCCCAGGTGTCACACAGCCGTATGGTTGGACACATCCTACTGAAGTTGGTTATAGCTGCATCTCCAACTTTGAACACTACCTGTGTGCTTGGAAGGTTTTTAATTCTGCCAACTGGAAAAGTGCCACTTGTACCCAAGCAGTGGTTTTGCTAACCTTTAAAATGTTGTAAAAGCAATCAGCCGTAGCTTAACCCTGGGTACTCTGGAGGTGGGAAATGAGAGCACAACTGCTAATTCACTGAAAGCTGCCAGCCTGATCCTCAGACAAGCCTGGCAGCGTGTTGCACTCTGACCTGTCCTCCCTTCAGTCAATGGGCCTTTAGGTTAGAAAATTAATGGAAAAATCCACAGTAGTGACAGAAAGCCTAAAAAAGACTAGCTAAATAAAGCTGATTTGGGATATCTGATCACCTTTATCAAGTAGGCTCTGTTCCACAATTTCCCATCTTCAGTTGTAACAAAAGGACCCATGCTTCCTCCTTCATTAATGTGTTTGAAGGATTTAATGAGTTACTTCATCAGGTTAATAAATCCCTTCAATAACTTTATTACAGTTGGATGCAATTATTCAAGTGGTGCGGCTAACAAATGATCACCATTTACATTTTTTGACAGAATAACTTAGTTCATGTATTTGGACCGTGAAATGCAAAATCCATAAATAAACCATGGGGACGACTGAACGTCTTTGTGAAGGGAGGTTTTTTCTATCTCCACTTAAGACAGCACTGAAAATCCTCTCTCTTTTGCAAGTGACTTCAGGCACGTGCAAAGGAGGACTGCAGGAGGCTCCTGGCAGCACTCTGCATCCCACCGAGTGCTTAGAAAGGAGGTGAGCTGCTGCAGAACTTGTACCACTGCCTACAAGCAGATCTCTTAAAATCAGAGGGGACATAACCTGTATTTATTTATTTTTAACACTTTATCATGTTTAAAATCCAGCCTCATAAAGGCTGTTCCATTTCTTAAGGTTAAGATCTTCAGACAACGTTTATAAGGTGCAGTGACACCATCAGATAATAATATCATATTCTAGAAATCGTTTGAAAACTAAATTAAATTGGTTGCCACACCATTTATTTCTCCTGTGGCATCATAGTAAATGATGGCATCAAGAGAATAACCTAAGGGGCAAGGATGCTTTCAGAATCTTGAACCTCTGAATGGCCAGCAGTATTGCATCTTCCTATTACCAGAGTAATAATATTTATGGTGGGTAGACTGCAAGAATGGAACGATCCCATTTATTTACTCATACTTGATAGCCACCCCTGGCAAGAACAAACTTCCCATTAATCACCATCTTATCTCTGTTAGAAACAGTTGCTCTCAAGGACATCTGTATTATTACCTTTGTTTTCTTAATACAGGGAATGGCGCTGCCATGGATCTTCTGACACTGAAATATATTTGTTTTCTAGACTTTGTTTTTTAAAGAGAGATGAAACTCTTCAATAAACAAGCACTATTCTTTCTTAATAAATAAACTACTTAAGACCCTGATCACAGAGGGCCATGTGCATTGGAAATCTGTCTGAATACATTTATATGCAAAGAAGCAGCAAATCAGTCTCTTTCTTCTTTTTCATCTGCTGCAACTCCAGGTATGAATTCTGAGTTTCTCCTGGGAGAGCAGATGACCCTGTTAACATGTGGAGTGCCAGAGATGCAGTGCCCTCCAGGCTGCGAGGTCAGGGAAGTGAAGCCAGTTTTTAAGCTCAATCTTAAGCTTGCAATAAAAAAGCCTTATTCCTCATCCCTTACACACAGCCTTTAGTTAGCATTTATAAAATGGCCTATTATGCTGAGTTCCAGGTTGATTGGTTTTTCTAATTTTTCAATAGCACTGCATCACGTATTTTTATCTTTAAAAAAAAGAAATCAATATCAGCCCAGCAGGGAACGATATCTGACAGCCAAATTCTCTTTCATGTGAGAAAGACATTAATGGAAAGACTTCCATGAGATGAAATTTGTGGAAGTTTCTCTCAGTCAGCGGATTTGGTTCTGTTCATTTTCCTGAAACAGAAAATGATTGCAGATGAGCAGAGGTCTCAGGTCAGCTGGGAAGGAGCAGAGCTCTTCCTCTAGCAGCAGACGAACTTCTGTGCAATCTGCTTTGAAATAATGGAGCTGTGGTTTCCCATTTCCTTTCATTTTGTCTCCAAGTGCCCCACAGAGCTCAGGGTGGCTGGGCCACTCGAGCTCTGTGATTGCAGAGGAGATGCAGGCAGCATTTAATCTGCTTTCCTGTGCAGCCCCATCCCAGCTCTGTCTCAGCGAGTAATAACTGTTGGCAGCACAAAACAGTGATGCTCACATGTTAGACACAGCAAAGCAAAGGCCCAGCTGCTAGCCAGCCCTTTGCCCCCTTTCCCTCCACCGGTCTCAGCCCAGGACACAGAAGACAGCCTTGCACTGGCTTCCCCATTAGAGCCTGCTGAAATGTGCCTGTCCACCCTGCAGGCCTGAGTCCTTTCCATTCAAACCAGAGCTTGAAAGTGGAGGAAGAGAAAGAAAGAACTGCTCTGTGCACTCTGTGGCACAACAGCTCCTCTTCAGAAGCGATCAGGTTCTTGGCAGAAGGGTGATATATGCTGTTTTTCTAAAGCAAATAATCTATCTTGCAGTAGCACAAGCCATCTTGCAGTACCACAATCAGGCAGTTTCACTACTAGAAGGTGGATCTTTCTCATTTGCTGTTTAATTATGTACCCAGTACCATGCAAGGGTGAGATGCTTCCTTGGATGGGATGAGCCATCTAATTGTCAGCCTTCTAATTGTCAGCCAAGCACACAGACGTGCCTTCTAAACCCAAGTGCTTCTCATACAGCAATTACTCTGGAGTCTGTCGAATGTGATTCAGCCAGTAATTTGCTTCCAAAGTGAAAGCTATTCTTTGTGATATAGCAAGGGCTCCGGCCTTTATCCTGCTCTTCTGCCTGGGCTAGGCTCAAGCTATGCTTGTCTTGCCAAGGATGTTGCCAACCTAAACTGTCCTGTGTTAGATTTCAGGTGGACAGGACTAGCTGAGCCAGGAACAGTGGGAGTCTGGGAAACCCTCCTGTGAATCTGTGCTGGAGTTTGGCAGGTTGCAGTGTGTCAGTGGGGGAGTAGAGATGCTGCTGGGACGATCACCTGAGATGCAGCTGGGTTTTCCCGACTCTAGTTGGTGAGCAGATCTTAGCCTCAGGCAGCTGTTCCTGCTCAGCTCCCTGCCACCCTGCTGAGAGCTGGGAGCCCACTTTGCTGCAGGCATCCGCAGTGACACTGCCAGCCACCCTACACTGCAGGGAGAGACACCCCAGGAAGGCACTTCCTGCAGGGATGACAAAAATAACTCCACTGCATCTCCATCTTCCTGCACGTAAATGTTTGAGTTAATAACATTTATGGGGAAGCACAGAAAAAGTAACTACATCGTTTGTCATCTCAGGATACCAAATAACACTGTAACTGAATGAGAAATAGAGAAATGTTTCTAATAAATACAGTAAATTTTGCACAATTTATTTTGCATTTTCCATATGCAAGCAAGCATGTGATGCAGGAAGCACAGGACAGTACGGCTTCTTAATGATCATAATGTATGTGCAGAAAGAGCAGTTCCCTGAGGACTACTGATTAATCAGGGCAATACTCATCTGTTCTGCCAGGAGTGATGTGCATCGAAGAAGGGCAAATGATGAATCCTAAGTGCAAACTGCAGCCATCGGGGGCCAAAAGTTTCCATTCATTTGACTGTTTTCCCCGCAAAGAAGAGAAGCTTCAGCACAGCACTGGGACATAACAGCACTTGTTCTCCATCCGAATTCCTTTAGGGTTTTGTCCCGTTAAGGCATAAAGAGGCCTCACATTCATTTCAGAAACTATAAACGCATGAGAGTCAGCTTCCAAAGTAAGAAATCACTGCTGCTTGCTTAGAGATACTGTTCAGGGGATGACATAAGGTCCCCGCTGCAGAACCTGATTGCAGTGTGAGGGACTTGGGAACAAGTCAGAAGATTTGAAGGACTTTTCATCAGATTTTCAGTACTCAGGAAATCCTCCATGCCCGCTGACTGCAGCCCTTTCTACACTCTTTCAGTCTTATTGATGTTGTGGTCTGGCACAGGTTTTGCCACCTAGAAGTTTGCTACCTGGTATTTGCTGGTAACGCCATGCCACCTCTGTGCACCTCTCTGTATTTCTCTTGTGTTCATTTGCAAATCAACTACAGCAAGAACAAACTAAAAGCAGATGCATTGTGCTTTCATCTGAACATTTGGAAGCTCAATCATGGAAATATCTTTCTCAGATAGATGAATTCCAGGTCACTGGGAAAAATAGATGCAATGAAATACTTGTACGCAAAAGAAGCCCCTATGAAAATGTGATCCAATAACTCTTCAAGGAAATTGGCGTGTAAGGGATCCAACTTTGAGGCTTACCTCAGGCTTTTACATAAGATGACAGTTAGTACTTTAAATTGGAGAAAATGGGATGGGATCTTTCAGCTTTTTTCCACTCGCTTTTTCGATTTTGTGGGATCAGCAGAAAGTGGAGGGAAGCAAAGCTGAACAGAAAAACAACAACAACAAGAAAAGCTTTGCTTGTGGCTTCAGCACTGCCTGGGCACACAGCAGGGATCCTTCGGTGGGGAGAGGAGCACGTGTTCCCCTCCTGAGAGCATCTCAGAACTGCCAGAAAATGTGGATTTTTGAGCTGTTTTCAAAACAGCGTCAGAAAGTGGAAAAACAGAAATAAATGGAAAGGCTGAAACCTGAGTGGAAAACAGCAGTTATTTAGTTTGGCTACCGATTTATTAATGCCTTGTAGCCACGCACTCAGGAATAAAACCTCATTTTAAAATGTTTTCCAGCTCTAGCAGGGATTATTTACAGGAAATAAAAGCAGTTTAAGGGTTGGAATGAAACCCTGGCCATACCCAGCTGTCAGAAGTGTTGCCACTGACCACGTTAGGCCAGTTTTGCCCCCAGATATCTACAGAGAGAGCCACGATTCTCTTGCAATGTGACGAGCAGATTAACATTCAACAACAGCAGAGGCATTTTAGAAACCACAGAGACAAAGTACTAACAGCTTATCTTCCCCTGCACAATCCTCTGTTTTTCTTTGGCTGGCCTACAAGCTCTGCTCCACAGTTTTGCTTTTTAATGCAAGACAGACACTGATCTGTGCTGCTTTTCAGCCTGTTTGCCTAACGCAGCCATGCCCACTTTGGCTTAAGCACCTTTCAAAATTATTATTATTTTCCCTCTATGTTCCCTATAACATTTTTTCCCACTGAGGTATCTGCTTTTGCAGCAGTAATTTTAAGGCATTTCTGGCTCCTGAAGAACTACAGAATCATCACTGTGCCCATAGATGCCATTTAGAGCATGCTTCTTTAATCCCATCTTTCAAAAACCCATAAGTATTTGCTATTCTTCAATAATTTGCCATATGCTTTTTGCAAGGAACATTTTGCACCTGTCACCATCATACAGGAAAAGCACCAGCTTTGCAGGAAAAAAAACATTAACTAATTTACACAAAGCCTTGGGTGGTCTATTAGCCCTGCATAAAAACGAGAACATGCAATTACTAGATCTACAGACAGAAGTATGTTTGATTGACTACAAAGAAGGAAAGAGCGGAGCAATTAACAACAAAACCCAAGAAAACTCCTTTGACTGGGAAACAGCTATCGAGGACTGCTGTGCACTGTGGAAAATACAAATCAATGACCATATTGCAACTGGTCAGACACGAGTGCTTTGTTAAACTTGGGATGGTGAAATCCATCCAAAAGCAAAGCACAGCCATTTTCTACTCCTTGGCCATGCAGTTAATTGCACATATTTCGCCGGTGCCTGCGGTAAGGCAGGGAGCTGGGGTGTTTCTGTCACAACTTCCACCCACGATTTGATTTAAGGCCCCATGTGAGCAATTGCATCTCAGTGCTTGTAATAAGAAAATGTCATAAAGGTACACGCTGCCTGGTCCAACATCTTTCGGTTTTGACAGTTGAAATTTACAGCTTTAATTCAACGTTCTGGAAGCCTGGTATTCTGCACACACTTAGTGAAGGGCTGCGGGAATGATATTTTACCCTTACCTGCGTTCAGTGACCCATGGAGGATCAGAGCCCTCAGCCCTTGTGCCATGCATTGCAGACAAATTCATGGTCCAGATTGCCCAGTGCCAAATTACAAAGTTAACCTCCCACCTGGAGGCCCTGACTCGAATGCATTGCCTTCGTACAACTGAAGAGCTGAACGTTTCCTGATTGAACAAGTGCTCGATTGCGTTCCATCAGCCTCTTACATGATCCTCTCGTGCTTGATTTCTCAACTATATATACAACAAGCTCCATTTCAACATCGTTGTCTCCTGTTCTTACATTCCTACCATTTTTTTCCTAGCGAGTTATTTTGCTGAGTAGCTGGAGCACACAACTCTCAGTAAATCCACCACTGAATTGCACTTGCTACTTTTTTTGGACAGCTTCACAGCAGGATGGCTGAGCACACAAACCACTCCTTGCTCCTTTCTGCAAAGTCAAATTTGAATCCCACATCTCTGTTGCTGCTGTGTTCCCAGGGGTGACATTTGGGGCTGTTACAAAATGCAGGCATGCCAGCATTTCAGGTGTCCCCAATCATGCAGCTGTTTAATGAGGCCTGCTGTCATTACAGCAAAATGACTCACAGACTTTCTTAAAAAAGCCCTGTATTTATAGGGTCATAGATTACCTTAATGCCTTTTTACTGGGAGAGGCTTTGAAATACTGTGCAAACATTACAAGATGGCCCCGAAACAACGTGAATTTCAACAGAATCTAACAAGGGAAGCGCAAATACTGGATGGAAGAGAAAGCATTTGCTGAAATCTTCTGAAATCTTCAGCAGAGGAATATTTTTATAAAAATAAGCGCTTCTGAGCTGGGGTTTTACAGGACATCTTCCATGTGGGATTCAGGGGGAATGAACTCCTGATGGAGAGATCTGTGTGCTACACGTAAAGATTAGTTTGAATTTTCCCCTACAATCGAAACTGCCTACAAAACATCACAAAGCAATGTTATTATTCAGCCCGAATCTTCCTGCAGTGGATGATTACAGGTGGAATCTTAAATGAAAATGTGTTTATCTTCTGCTGTTACCCTTCCTGTCAAAACTCAAACAGCATCAAGGAAATGAAGCCGTAATGAGAGGTTCCATTTAGCCTCCAAATCTTTTTTTCTTAGGGATCCATATTTTAATGAAATTGATATGCTTTTTAATGTAGGAGACATTTTGATGATCTTAAATACAGTCTCTAATTACACATTCTGTAATTAAACTTCTTGCCGAGGAATTAGAGCAAGCCTAATGCCTCCAGCTTAAGCCCTACTTGAACTCAAAGACAGCAGGAAGATGGTGTCCAACAGCAGATCTCATCTGATAAGGCAGTCCTGGGAGCAGAAGGATGCCTGTACACCAGGGAGCCCATGCAGCTGCAGTGGGGCAGAGCTCAGGAGAGCTCCCACATTTGCACCAGTTCCAGCTCCCCTGCCACGAGCAGGGCTGCCAGCCACCAGATCAGGCTGCCCAGGGCTCCATCTAAACCATCTCAAATACCTCCAGAGATGGAGCACCCACGACCTCTCTGGGCAGGCTGTGCCAGTGCCTCACCACCCTGTGAGTAAACAGTTTCTTCCCAGCACCTAACCTGAACTCCCCTTTTTTAGTGTAAAGCTTTTCCTCCCTGTCCTATCGCTATTAGACCATGTAAAAAGTCAGTCCCCTTCCTGCTTGTAAGATTCAAGTACTGGAGTACAAGGAGCCTTCCCTTCTCCAAGCTGAGGTCTGAGCGTCTTCATTCTTGCACACCAGGGTGTACTATTTCATCCCAGAAAAATAAACTTAAAATAATCATTTTAATTCATTTGTGGAGGGTCTGTCTCATAGATAGATCCATGCTATATTCACCTTTGTTTGCTTTATCTGTAAAACATCCAGCGTTTTTCCACGGTGTGGATGATCTTGTTTCTGTCACTTTACCTGCAGTGCAGCGCTATGTTCATTCCTCCTTATAAAATTTCTGATGGAGAAGCAATTTGTAAGAATGACAGAAAAATGGCTTCTCATTTGTGTACCCCACAGCAGTCTGACACAGAGAGAGGCTCTGGTGAGGCACACAAGCCCTAATTCTTACCGAGTTTCAGGCAGCACAGATTAGAACAAAATCACGTAACCAATTGGATCATAAAGATTCTAATTCAGCACAGGTTAATTGAGAAGTCAGATTTCCTGCTATCACTTCTGGAGAGGAGGGAGATAAGCGAACACAATGACTCTTTATCAACAATATGGGGACTTCATTTAGGGAGAGAGCATTAGGTTACAGGCTAGAAGATTAGTAGCAATCAGACTGCTCTCAGAAAAGAAAATGCACTGGGTAATAAAGATAGAAGGCACGAAGCTGGATGCATAGAAATGAGGTCTGATGCCAAATATTACAGGTCAAATCTGAGCTATCTATCAAGTTGGCACTGATCATCGCCAATGCACAATTATTATTATTCATCTGTGATCAGATCATTTACCACCATCAAGTCGGTGGCTCCTCCCACGTATTCCATTTGAGAATGACATTTAAATGAAAAAAAAAAAAGGCCATCTATTATCTCTTTGCGATCGCAAACCATTGTGTTATAGCATGAAATGCATTTACTTTCTCCCAATCACCCATAAAAAGATATCTGCTGTTATTCTGTTTCTTAGCCATAACCCCATAAATCTGAATGCGGCTTTGCATTTAAAGGTGGCAGGCTTATTTTTCCTTTTTCTTTGTGTGCCATGTGTTTTCCATACCAAAAAGTGCCTGTTTTGTTACAAGTGACAGAAGGAGAATTTAAAGGGATGCTGGAGGATCATAAAGGCTCCCTTCTACTCAATCCCGGGACGCATTCGCCTTATTGTTCTGCTGACTAAAGAATTAGAATCTGTTAATATTGTCTCTGCTGGCAGGTCAGAAAAATACTTGCTCTGTAGTCGAGTAGATTACTCTGAAGGGGGAAATAACCCCACAGAGCTGCAAAAGCTGGCCATCTCACCAATCCATTTTCAAAACCCAGATGTTTTCAATCTGTTAAGTCTTAATCTCATGGTATTTCTTTTTATGCCTATGAAACCATTTTATCATGCACTGAGCTGTTAGAGAATCTGTACGATTACTGCAGTTATTGCTTTCTGTAAAGGAGAATCTGAAGGAAACCCTTTCTGTGAGTTTGTCAGTCATTTGTTCCCATTAATTATCGAGCCATGTTAGGACCTCTTGCCATTAGCATTCTGATGGGCTCTGGCTACCATCCAACTTCAGTTCCCCTTTTCAAGGGAACCTTTTTCAAGCAAAGTCAGAGGCAGTGTGACACTAGGTAAGTACAGATTAAACACTGGCATTCTTCCACGATGAGAGCCCGAATGAACTGAGATTTAGGCTTCAAAGAAGATGATTGAAGGGCCTGGTGCAGGGAGGACACCAAGCACTCGTCCCCTCTGCACAACAGAGAATTGTAGATGCTCGTTGCCCTCCCTTAGGGGGTGAGCCAAGAGAAACTACAAAGCAGTTATTACAACACTGTATCTGATGACTAACTGAGCTTCTCGGGCAGATCAGAACGAGTGGGCAGAGGTTGAAGTCAGAGGTACTGTTCTGCAGAATTCGTGACAAGTATGTAAAGCAGGTTTGCAAATGAAAGCACTAGGATGTAATCTTGAATTTACTCCATCAAAAACTGGGCAACTATGAAATGTAGTTCGCCCTTTTTCCTGAGAAAAAGAGATTTTTTTCCTTCTTCCACACACTCGTTCTATGTCTTATCTTGGCATGACTTTGGTCTCCTCTGATAAAGGGCTGTCTTGAAATAAGACAGCTAAACTGGAAGTTTTAAGCCAAGACCTCTTGTGTGACAGGTGCTGATGGGCCCTGTTATCTGGGCTCACCGTGTGAAGAATAATGGCTTGTGAAAGGAAGGTTACAAACAGGGTCATGAAACAACTCCAGAAGCCTCGTGTTTCGTGTCAAGGATCTTCGAGGTTAGCGGAGGGCTGCAAAAATTTTCCTCTGGGGCTGCTAACTGACAGACCTGTGTCACGATCATAACCTGGTTTTGATTAATCGTGCTGATCTACCATTGGCAGAGGCTTCAGAAGTGCGAGTCATGCATTCTTGTGAAATAAGAGATCCAAATCCATAGGAATAAAAAAGCCGCTTACAATTCCCATGTGTCCCACTGGCATCTATAGAACCATCTGAGAGAGGGGCTTTGCTCCCAGCTGCCCAACCTGCAAGTTATGCAGGGAGGTTTTATATGGGAAGTTTTCCTCCATTTCCATAGAGGCAGAGCCTCTTCCCGTTTTGTGACCCTCCACTGGCACTCCAGGTGCCCTCCTGAACCATTAAGCGATGCCCCTTCACATAGCAATCAGGCAGTTGATTTTGTCTATGGGAACTGGCCAGTGGAGAACAGATGGGGCTGCAGGCAGCTTTGCTGGCACATGCAGGGTGAGGGGTTCATCATGAGCATTAAGGATGCTTCTTTCATAAGTTTGATGTGAGGTGAGAGTGAGGAATCAGTTTAGAAGTAAAACACAAATTTTTCAGCTTGTCTTTAATATTCATAGGGCTTGTTTTGCTTCACAGACAGATCCTTAAAGAGAAGATGGAAAGCTGTTTGTCCTTATTTCTTGTGCCTTTGGTTCACATTTTCATTCTTTATACCACTCTCAGCAAAATAACTGTTGTGGAAATGCAGTCATTTACAAAATCCAACCTGCTAAGCCTTAAACAGCAGAGATGTGTCCTGCTATGTTTGTTCCTTTGTTGTTGCTATGGCATTACCACACATTTTTCTATGTAGGAAAGGAAATCCCAGGGAGACCAGCTAATAAAGGCTTGGATTTCCAGGGCACAGTGTCTGTCTCGCCTCTTGACCTGTTTGACACCCTCTTTCACCAAACCTCCATTCACTGAATCCAGATAAACAGCCAGCCTTCAAAGGAAATGTTCTAAAAGGATTGCTTATGGCTGGCCTTGATGAAATATACATTGGAAAACCTGCATTTGAATCATGTTTGGAGCTCCGCATTTCAAAAATGGTTTTGTTCAACTACACCAGACTTGTCATTCAAGGAAGTTTCCTTCCATCAGATGCCTGCATTTAGAAGTCAAGTTAACCAAACCCAAACAAATTTCCCAGGAGGCTGTAATGATTCAGACAAGCATCTCACCCGCTCAGCGTCTGACCTCTGTGTCACAGCAGGTGTATCTGCCTGCTGCTGCAAGTTTCCGAGTTGCTGTGTGTTTATACACCACCACCAATTCCCAGCAAGGTGCCACGAGGTTTCACTGAAATATCATCACTGCCCGTTGCTGGCTTGGACAGCCTTGGCTGAGACCCTTCATTTGGTTTGATGCTACTTTACAAACATTGTTCCTGCATCCTGACCAAAATTTGCTCTGCCCCCAGTCATTCTAAGTTGCACAGGATCACTGTGCCTTGTTTTGTTTTAGAAATAGCTATTTCATGATTTTAGCTGAAATTATCCTTTGCGTATCTCTTGAAATTGATGTGTTAATACAAGTTTATAAAATGGTCTGGGACATTAATCCTATGTAATTTTTTATTTGGACTAATGTACAAGGAAGTTATTGCATCCAGTACCATTGATGCTCATTATATATTGATGCTCAATATATTTTATTACATATATGGTTATGAATCAAGTGTTCTTTGTCGAAAACAGGGAATGGGAGAACAAACAGTTCGCAACTCACTAAAGAGCAAATGCTTCACACTCAAAACTGCTCAGATGCACAATGGCACGGTGTATTTTGCTCTTCAATCCTTGTCTGTCTTGCACTGCTGTCATTTTTGTGTAACAGAACCCAAAGGCACTGGCCTAGCAATCCAGGTACAGTAACAGTGCCCTGTGCTCTCTCAGCTTTTAAAGCCATACGCTCATATTGCATACAGGATATTGTGGCCATAAGGCATATCCAGCCAGCACAGGTTAATTTGCCACAGGCAACATGCAGCTTGTGGCCTTCCAAATTCTTCAGATAGCACAGGGAAACAAAAAGCAGCATTACAGACTTAATGGACTTTTAATGGATTTGATGGATTCTGCATCAGCAGTTTCTAATGGAACATCTAAAGAGGAAAAATTTCCTCCCCATAGAGATTCCTGGGAGAAAGTGAATGGACGGCGTCAAAGCACTTTGTTGCTGTGCAAAAGAACTCAGTGACAAGACCTAAAGCCTTTGGAGAAGTCACTGAATTTTCAGGGGTTAGTGACTGAGCCGTGTCCGTGCCATAGGCTCTCATCAGGTACCACAGCACCACAAAACCCCACGGAGCCCTGAGCTCCTTGATCAGGGCCATTTGACTCAGCCCCCTGTGGCCGGTGAGGAGGGATTGCAGAAACTGAAGCTGGAAGTCTGCAGCCATTCTGAGAGGGTGGCTGGTGTTAGATGGAGAGTTGTTCTGCAGTGACCAAAAACAAGAGAAAGGCTAAAATTCCTTTGTTGGATCCAGGCAGCAGCATTAATCTTTTCCTTCTGGTTATTTATCTATAACCTTGTGATTTCTACAAAATCTTTTAATTTCAACTATTGATAAATAAATTAGTTTACAAATCAGAGAGCAAATCACCATTCACCACTGAGCCTATCATTTGTAAGGCAGCTTTCAGGCTTGCTTTTTAATCAGTTTGTCTTGTTTTGTTTTCCTACTATCATCTGTATCTCAGGAATGGATTGCATAAAAGATTTTAAGTCTAGCTGTTGCAATTTCTTGGATGCCCTTGGAGGTGCTTTCTCCAAGTAGAACATTCAGGTATAAATTTTGTTCTCAGTCGTGCTGATACAAATTCCACCATCACCCACTGAGATCAAAAGGGCTTTCCTCAGATTTACAACTGTTACGAGCGTTTAGGAAAACATCTGAGCAATACTTTACACTGAGCATGCAAAGACACATCACTATCCCCCAGCAGCATACTTAAGGGATGGGGTTAACCCACTTATCCTGTTGCCTCAGCTCAGCAACTGAACCTGGTGCTTCTTGTTGCAAGGGATTATCGAGTGCATTCAGCTGTGGTTGGGCTGCTTCAGCCGCAACATGTCAGCAAAGCAGCCCTTTGAGCTGGGTGGATTTTCTAACGTTCGCTTTCCAAGCTTTCAGATGCACTCAGCCATTTTCAAGCAGCTGTGCTGGATATACTAAAACCTCAGCAACTAATTAAAGCAAGTACATTAGGCCCTTTTGATGGCAGGTGTTAGCTTTTCTTTTTTTTTCTTGTGAGAGAGCAGGCTACCACTGATGCAGACCTGCAGCTTTTAAGCCTTTGCTTGCAAAAACTGTCTCCACATGCCAAAAACCTTGCCAGTCATTACTCTCCATTTCACAGGTTTCTCTGATCTCCCAGCGTCTGACTTCACACCTGAGTTTGGAACAGAGAATGTGTGAGAACAAGAGCTTTGTTGCTAAGGAGCATTTGGTATGTGATTTTACTACTTTTTTTTTCCCCTTGTACTAAGAAAAAATTTGTTTCACAGGAAAAAATGCGTGATGTGGCCTGAGGCAGTTGTAGGTGATGTGCAGTGGTCACGGAAAGGAGAGGGAAAGAGCAGTGACTGTAATTTTCTGTTTGGTATTGACTTAATTGGGTTATGGCTGCCTGGACTTGGGTCACTTGGTCTGGTGCCCAGTTCCTGCGCTTGCACAGTGTCTTTTCAAGGCCAAAACCAGTGCCAGAGCAGCAGCAGAACGGGGGAAGCCTCAGCGGGGAGACTCTGCCACTTACAAGCCAAACAGGTTTCATTTTTCATCTCAGCGCATGGAAATGGTATGGTTAATTTGTATGACATGGTTGTGACAACAGAGAGCTGTGAAGATGACGGATGTTACAAAAGCCCTTACAGGGCAGTTTGTCACAGATGACTACAAACGCAGCACAAGGCAAAATGTGTGTGTAAATGAGGCAATTGCGCCCTGCGTGCCTCTGGTTGTATGGCTGCAAAATTACAGCTCTCTCGTTTGAAGATGCACCCCTCAGCTGTGTTACACAGGGTTTTCCAGACATGCCTGGCTTTGCATTCAGACCAGGAGGTGGGACTGCATTGCCCTGACTGATGCTGCAGGCCTTGCACCACTTGGCCAACACGTTTTGCCAGTGCTCCCCAGAGCCAGGCACCGCTCCTCCCTGTCTTAACCACAAAGGTCCCAAAGACCAATCCTTTCTGGGGGGCAGGGAGCCATTCTGCACAAGGCCTTCAAGAACAAATTGTCCTTATTTAGAAAAGCACCTTACTCTAATGGTGTACCATGCTAGGCATGATACAGTTTAAATGCTCTTCACTGGTTACAAATGTGACCTTCATTAACTCATCTTCGTGTGCCTAGATCTACAGGAACAGCTCATTGCATTTTCGATTTAATTTAATTTGAATGATAATTTAAAAGTTGTTTGATGCAAATGCGACCATCTGCATCCCTGCAGCTGACACAGTTTTTAAAAATGAGTTTGTTGGTAGGGTGAAGGGGAGTTTTTAATAAAGGATGAGAGCCAGGGGCCATGCAGGCACCCCTTGGAGCCCCCCAGGAGCAAGCTGTGAGTGCTGGGGGTGTGAAGCCACTGAGAGAAGCTGATACAGGTTTCCAGTGCTGTGCATGGCCATAGAGGTATGGAGGCGTGACTGCAAGTCACCCAGCAGTGCCAACCACTGAGTTTGTCCTGAAGTGGAATGATAAAAATGGTATCCGTACCTAAATTAAGCTCTTAAAAAGGAGCCAATGGAGCCTCTAATGCTTCCTTGCTTGGCAGAATTACTCAGATAGGTTGGTTGGGCAGCTCCTCATGCAGGGCAGGAGCACTGCTACCCTGCACCCCAGGAGCCATGCTTAGAGAGCAGCACCCCATATGGGTCCATCAAAGCCTACAGGAACTGCACTGAAAGGGCCAGTAAAGGGGAGGGAGCTGTGGAGGAATTCGAATGAATTGCTTTCTGTGCTGTATTCTGTATTTCAAGTTGTGCCCTTTTTTGGGGGAGAGGGGGGGGATTTGGCACCTGTTTGCAACAGACACTAAAGTAGTGCTCATGGGAATGTCATTGAAAGCTCTTAAGTACATTTGCATGCATCATCTCCCTTGCCACTGTGAATATGAATGAAGGAAATGAGAAAAATGACCCTTTCTAATAAGGAGTGGTCAGCACAGCACCGTCTGTGGCTCAGGAGATACGGGATTAATTCCAAGCACAGCCCTGTGTTCTGAGAGGCTGAATTCTCCCTTCTGCAACATTACCACTCTTGCAAGAGCTGACCATGCCCAGCTCTGCTCTGTTTTAGGGCTAGCATTGTGTGCTGCTGTCTTCTCAAAAGCAAAAAAGGTGCAATACTTCAGATGGTGGAGCTGTAAGTGGGGTCTATTGCAAAGCTCCATCAAGGAAGGCATGGGCCTCTTATTAAAAAGAGCGTGCATGATATGAGCAGTAGCTTATTGTCTTAAACCTGGGTACTTGATGAAATATGGCTAGGAAAATAACACATAGGCTTGCTGTGGCAAAGGCTTAACTACTGATGCATTTATGCAGCATTTTTCTTGCCTTTCATTTCAAACCACGTTTTCTGCCATTTCTCTTGTGCTCGCTAAACTGGGACATGAGAAATCACAGCATTTCTGACAGCAAGAGCAATTGCCAAGAGCTCCTCATACAGCTTCGTTTTCTTCTTGCGTTCTGTTTCAGGTCCCTCTGGGCCGTGTTAGAAGTCACTTGGGAGCAACAGAGCTTGGATGCGCCCATCTGACTGCGCTTCAGGTAGAAAGGTGCACAAATGACTCTGTTAAAATTGGTCCCACTTAGAGTTCACTTTACAAGCAGTCTGTCGATGCCACTGGCTCTCAAACTGGCAGGAAAAAACTGGAGCAACCTGATTTTTTTTTCATTTGGAATGGGTGGCTCTTACTCTGCAAGTTATACTTGAACTACACTTAGAGAATTAAAAAAAAGTTATCTAACTCAGTGTTTGGAAAGAAGTAAGGGATGCCCCTTTTTTGTGTGTGTGAGAGATCAGACTGCGTGACTAAAGCACACGGAGTGGCTACAGAGGTTTTTGGGAGCAGAGGCTACGAACTGTGACTGATTTCTGATCCTTTTGCTCTGTGTCAGTATTGCTTCTCACTGAACCCTTAAGAGAAACGCTTAACAGAAAAAGGAGACCCTCTTGGAGAGCTGCTACCTCCTGTTGAGATTTGGAAGAAGGCTCACATCTACCTATTAGAAAAAGTACTTTCAGCTTTCAAGTTCATATTATGGATCCAAACAACATATGCTAGAACTGAACACAGTCTTGCTGGGAGGAGATTTGCCAAATCCAAGGCTGCTCTAGCAATAAATAGTAAACCTAATTAGGCTCTGGAGCATCCAGTTTAGCAGCAGTGATACAACAGGACGTTGGCACCTCTCGTAATAGATACTGAGAACAGCACTGAAGTGTAAAAACGAAGAACAACGCAAAACAAAGCAAAATAACCCCATGCTCTTCTTGAGAACAGCCGGTTGTAGGCAGTTGGGTTATTTGTGGTTCTGTTTCCCTGCTATTGTATTAAACAGCAGCTGGTCTGATCATGGTGCATTGCTATGCAGGACAGGGAAGGCAGCTATTTCATGTGAATACTGATTGCAATGTGAGAAAACTATGGATGCCTTATTTTTCTCACAATCCTTAGTTTCCTGGTATCAAACATCTCTTTGATAGAAACCTTATAGTTTGGCTTTCAAGAGGCAAAATCACTTTAACTGGTGTGTTAGAAGGACTGCAGATTTCACCCGTCACTGCAAATCCTTCTGTGCTTTCTCTACCAACACACAAACATCAAATGGTGGAGCTGTTCCAAGGCTGTCAGCTCACAGAGCTTTTCTGGCCTGGAAGATGCTCAAAATGGGGAGTTTCAGTGAGAAACAGATGAGAGGACTCACGTTTCACCACCTTCACTCTTGCTGTGAAAACTTCCACTATGTGCATTGCCCCTTGCTGGTAGTTCTGTTGAAAGAGTGAGAATTCATCTATCTTTTTCCCTTTTCAATCTCCAAGCTTTGGCTCTTCCCTCTGCACAAACCTTGAAACCAGTCAGAGGAAATGAGTGATGCTTTTCCATTCACAGATCTGCCAAACCCGACCCTGCAGCTTAGTCCTGTGAGCAGCAGTTTTTGCACTGCTGGGGTAGGATCCCCCAACAGCTTTGTAGCTGAGCCCTTTCCCCCTTTGTGTCCTCATAAATTAAACATAACGGCTGTCTCCTGCTCCTGCAGACAGCTATACTCTAATAAATCATGTAAATAGAGTCTCGGAGACTCGCTGCCCTTTATTTCACTCTAGTCCCTTAACTCAGATGTTAATTGGATTTGAGATATTTCACTGCATGATCCCTAAGCAGGATCCTGGAAGGTCCTCTCCAGAGCAATAACCTACAGCGTGGCCCTCTTTGTTTTCCTCTTCTGTCTCAAGGAAGAGAGCAGTAAGGAGCACAGCCAAGCTGAAGACCAATTTCTTCTCCTGCAGCTCTCCTGGGATGCCTTTTTGGGCCACTGGTGCTTTGGTGCCATTTTTGGGCTGTTTTTTTGCAGCAGGGCTGTTCCTGCCTCCAGTCCCAAAGCAGTGGTTCCCAAGGAGCCTGGCAACATGTAACCCCTTTGGAGCAATTACACCAGGCTGCTGGGGCTGCTCTAACCTCCGAGTGCTTCGAGCTAACAGTGACCCTGTTTTCCAGAAAGAGATCAGAAAGTTCTGGTGGTTTAATTAGCGTAGTACCACTTTTCAGCTGGGAATTTTGGAGATAAAAACAGATGTGGGATGTACAGTCAAAAAGGCATTGGAAGTTTCTTTCTCCGGGGCGAAATGCCACATCTTCTGTAACTTGTCTTGTCTTCAAGTCTCGTCTAGAAATCTGCCATCTCTCTGGCCACGTCCTGTCAAGTGGGTGGCTATGGCTGGGATGCAGAGCACAGGCAGCACCAAGCACAGGGCAGTGCCTTTAGCTTCCCCATGCCCCCACAGCTCACACCAGCCAGGCTGTGGCAGCTTGGCTGCTGCTCTTCATGTTTGCAACTTGCCCTGAACCAGTTTCTAGGAGCAACAGCAATTTAATTAGCTTTAGCAATTAGCGCTGCTTAACTGAAGCTGCTGCAGAGCAAAGGCACTTTTTTAGACTGTAGAAGCAGCAATTAGTGTTTCTTTAAAGTAACGAGCCTAGCTAGACTTCTGAGCCTGGCCGAGTCTGTTCATCTAATTTGGAGATCCATCAATAACTCAGGGGGAATCAAGAGAGATGCACTGGGTTTTTCACCACCATGACTGAAAAACCCAACTGGGAAGCTATGGGAAGACTTTTATTTGTCTTTTCTGGGCTGGTTAATGGTCATGGACATCTTGGTTCATAGGAGGCACTGCTGGAAAGCATTGACTTGAGGAAAAAAAACCTGATGGGTGCGATTGGCTCTGTATGATTGGAACTGCGCCATCTCTGGGAGGCAGAGGTGGCTGAGGGAGGCTCTTCCAGCCCTGGCTTTCAAATCTTACGGTAAAGAAAATATAAGCAATGTCTGGGCTTCTCTGTGAACATCCTTTCCATTCGTTTTCTGAAGGAGACTGCTTTCCCGTTGCAGTTCTCATTCCTGTTTGAAAAATAACGTGTGCACTGGGAAACAAACTCTTTTTTTTTTCCTTCCCCCTCAAAGCCTTGCCTGCAGCTGCGCCCTGCTGTTTTGTTCACCTGAAAACTGAGGTCAGTTCTGCTGGGAAGGGCAGGAGCTAACACTGCTCAGCTGAGCAGCAGTGCTCAGAGTCACTGCTGTGCCCCTGCTGGGCACCAAGGAGCTCAGATGGCACAGATAGATTATTTGCACTAAGATGCGTACGCAGTGCACGAGTGCCAGGTTTCAAAACCCATTAGCTATAATATGGTGATTCACATCTTGTCAAAACATCTTTTGGATGCTTTCGTTATTTTGCATCTGTGAGATGAGTCAGTGACCTTAAACAATTTGTTAAAGTTGTTCCTGCTCGTGCAGTCTTATTTCTTTAATTGATGGCTGCTCTTCCCTATCTTTCTTGCTTGAAACAGCCAAAACATGAGAAACACAACACAATTTAGGTGATTTTCATGAAAATCATAACGCAGCAGTTTCTGGGTTTTTTCCTGATGAAGTTTTTACTGTTCCACAGGCTTTAAAATGGCATATGTGCCACATAACCTTACCTTGTGATAAACACTCTGTCCTTTGGCTTACTGATAGACTTAAAACTAGACTGGACAAATGAAAAAACTGCTGCCAAACATCATGTTTCCTGATAGGTGGATGAGAGATGTTTTTGTAGGTATTTCTGGTTTTGAAGGTCTAGGATAAACACAATGTACATCCCTCCCCCTTACGATTCTCACATATTAAGCTCTTGCTAACAACCCAAACAGTATTTAGTGGTTTTGCTAGGAAATACCATTACAGAATCAGCATAACGTACCTCTTCTGACTTCTCTTTGCCATAACACGAAAATAAAATATTCTGCTCTGAAGCTTTCTTGTGTTTTAAGGGTCAGTTCAGCTGTTTAGATAGCAGGTTGTAAGGAAAAGAGACTAAAAAGTTCTGAGCTTTACTATAACCAGTAAATTCCTGTAACTTGGAGGCTTACTAAAGAGAAATGGGCACAGAGCCATGCTTCCAGCAGCCTTCTGCTAAAGAAATGGATGCAAGTCAGAAACTTTCTAAATAGCAGCCATACTGGGAAAGCGTTCTGGTTGCAGCCAGTAACCAAGAAGGGCTTTGGTGCCTCTCTTCTGATTTGGTGCTTCTGGGGTTCAAAAAAGCCATCCTCTGTGTAATGCACTTAGCGTTCCATAAGGACTTTCTCAAAAGAGCATATTTCTGGATATGTCACAGAACTAGGGACGCTTTTCTGTGTACAGAAACTTAAGGAAACGTGCTCCCCTGTTCACTGCTTAATTGCACGAGAGGCTTTTATTTATGGCTCTACACCAGACTTGGGATTTTCAAGGGGGAAGAATAAGCCAAAGGCATCTCCTCTAGCTCACATGAAGATTCTGCCACTGAGGTGAGCAGAAGGAGCTTGGCAATGGATGCCCATTCTCCATCAGAAGCAGGGTCCCTCCGTGGGACGTTTATTTCAACACTCACTAGAACTCTTCGACCTCAGCACTGGTCACCATCAGCAGTGTTTGTCACAACTCATTACACAGCAGGCATGCCGAAGCCCAGTGACCTTTCCCAGGAGGACAGGCAGAAAAGCCATGACACAAAAGAGGAGGAAAGGAGTCGTATGCTTTAGAAGAGAAATAATTGAATGTTATCGTGATGGAAAACACTGGGCTGACAATAGGCAGATACAAAGATTTTCCTTATAGAGTGTTGGTTTGGTACACGTGGGGGTTTGGACAAATATCTGGGTTCAGTTCCCTTTCCTGACCCCACTTCACTACTGTGGAACTTCAGTCAGGATAGGGAATGATTCCCAGTCCCGGTGGTGTTAGGGCATGGGGGACCTTTGTGTTGCACTGGAGCAAGGATCAGAAGTGGGAAAACTAAAGCCATGTTACATGGCTTCCTTCTGCCAGGCAGAAATAGCAAGAGCCCTAAATGTGAGATTTCCATACCTATGCAAGGATTGGAGACAAATTTTCAGCCTTTCTCCTCAAAACTCCCCAGCTTCCATGGTGGAGGAACAGAGCCCGAGGGTCCTCCCAGCTGTGCCTCCAGTTTCTTCTTCAAATAGGTCCAGGTTTCCAAACATCTTTTTCCACCCTTCATTTCTCTTCCAGTTTTTATTTAATCTGACTTCTCCAGTCTCCTGAGACAAACTGATTAATTCTTTTCCCCTTCACAGTCCCCTGAGTCCCTTGTTCAATCTTTCCTGCCTCAGTGAGATCTTAATAAATGCTGTCTGTGGCTGGAAGTGAGATTGGGTCTCGGAACTGTAATTAATTCTTTACTTCCTCCATTGCTTCAGTGTGCTATTTGCAGCCATCAGCCCGTGCAGAAGCAGAGGTGTGCAGACAGCCTCCAACTTTTGCTGCTGATTAACATGTTATGTCCACTTTTCTTCCTTCTTCCTCTCTTACAGTTCTTGGTTTGCCTTGTAGCCAGTTTGTTATTGGCTAAAGAAAACACTGATGGGCTTCCAGTGAAAATGTAATCCCAGAGACAATAATTGCCAATGTTCTCTTTGTTCATCCTCTGTTTTTTGAAAATAGCAGTGGATTTCAATCAATGTAGGTATAACTGTTGAATGTGGGAGTTGCTGGTCATGGGAGCTTCCTCTGGCAGGGCAGCAAGCCCAGCTTTAGCCATGCTTAATACCAAAGCAAGTGTCTGGCCCTCCTGCCCCAAGCCTGCTCAGGATTTCAGCAGTGAACTGGAAAGCTGCATTCAATAAGCCAGAAAGGGAATGAATGCAAATTTCCTTCTCTCTTTTTGGTGAGATTTATGCCACCTCCACACGCACAGCCTCCTGGCAGCAATAAATCACAGAGGGGAAGGGAAAGCAGCGAGGAAACAGTTACCCTGCAGTTTCTGTGAGGGGCTGGGAGATGGGATGTGCGGGACCAGCCAGCTGCTCCCAGGCACATAGCCCCCATCTCACAGATCTGGTCCAGTGTGTGCTCCTTCTCCTTCCAAACAACCACCTCAGAGAGCACCTCCCTGAGCCAGGGAAACAGAGAAGGGATTTGCTTTCCAGTCATCCACCTTCCTTTCCCTCTGTGTGAGCGCAGCACGTGTGCCAAGACACTGGAGGCTGGGACAACCTCAGCTTGGCAGATGGGTTTATTAGAGATGATGAGCGCTTTGTCTGCTCTGTGCCAAAGTTCTCTCCAGCGTGTGATGAGCTGGGCACTCCCCAGGCTGAGGCTGCATCTCAGACCTACAGCTAGTGCATCAAAAATCATCTCACCCACTGGGACTCGCAAAAAAAACCAAACAAACCTGGAAGATGGAGGTCCTGGTTCTGCTCAAGCCATAGCAGAGCACAGCCCTGGTGCGAGTGGAAAGATGGGAACGCTGCTTTGCCCTGGTGATGGACATTAACCCTGCTCACCCTGCAGGTCTGCATATCCCTTCTCTCTGTGCTGTCTGACAGAGTCGTCTGGGCTCAGCCTAGGGAAAGCTGAAGAGCCACAAGGAGCAGAAAGGGTGTAAAACAAAATAAATAAATGCACTTGAAGAGTTGCTCTCATTTGGGACTGGAAAAGCTCCAGAGACACCTCTCTTTGGGGTCAGTCAAGATTGCTTTCAGGTGTCTTAGCCTCTGCTCTGCAAAGTGGAAATAGAGGTGGGCAAGGCCATGGATGCACTCAAAGCAAGGCAGGTTCTGCAGGAAAGCTCCTGGTACCCATGCAAACCCTGCAAGGCACTAGCTCAGTGCTCTGCTCTATTTTGTAGCTGCCTGGCAAAAAATGCCTAGCTCATTTCTCTTGCCATTCTGTGGTTGTCTCAACCACCTCCCAGCCTTACCTTGCAGCCCCCTGCTCCTGGGACTGGCCGGGCAGCTGTCAGGACTGGAAATACAGGAGATGCTGAGTTCCCTTCACACTGGCCACAAGCAGCAAGAATAAGAAGACACAAAGGGGGCAAGGTCTATCCATCGCATCATGCTGAGCTCAGCACGCTCTGCTGCCCCTCTGCCGCTGCTGCTGGGACTGAGGGAGCAAGTCCTGCTCTGCAGGGTCTGGGTTCAACCTCAAGAAAGGCATTTGGCTGCTGTCTGTAAGCACCTGACCGTGGCTTAATCCACTTTTAGAGCAAAGCTCTGATAGGCCCCCAGCAGAACTAGGACAGCTAAAAATACTCAGTGCCTGAAGAAAATAGTCATTTGGGTAGGACCGAACCCAAGTGATTTATCTCCAATCAAAAGGTGCAAAAGGGCCAAAAGATGGTCAAGCATCAGGTCAAGCATCAGAAATGGAACAAAGACACGAGCCAGTCAAGGGCTAGAGAAAAGCAGTGAGATCACAGTGAGAGCAGCAGAGCCTGCACTAGCGAGGAGCTGAGAGGTGTGTGCCCATTTCCTCACCATATGCTGACTTTACCTTTACTGTCAGTCTAAATTCTGCCAGTTATTAAATTATAACTTGCAGCAGGAATGCAGTTAGATGTGATCCAAATGGTGTCACAACAATTATGGTAATTATCTGAAAACAAGCCAATTACTTCCCTCCTTCGTGCCGGTTGGTACCAAGATAGCAGCTGTTCGAAGCAAATTTGTTAGCGCATTACTGTACATTTGTTAAAGGTTGAGGCTATAGATTTTAGTCTTCTTTTATGCTATAAAGTCACAGAGAGTATAACTTACTAGGATTATTTTTTTAAATGTCATGGAGAGAGAAATTTCTTTTGTATGCCAAGAGAACTGATGGGAAAGTGATTTACTAATGGCTCCTAGCTGGAAATGTGTGCTTTGCAATCAGCATACAACCGAGCTATAAATTAACCTGTGTCAGTTTGTTACCTCTGCCTATGCAAAATGAGCCCATAAGTTTTCGTGGGTTCTCTTACACTTCTTCAGTTTTGGTGTTTGGGGCCACTCAGCATCACAGGGTCACAGCCTCCACTGGATTTGCTTTCAGCAGCTGGTTTGGCTCGTCAGGCATTTGGACTCCTTGGATCACGTGAGAAGCTGCAATGTTCTCTTATGGGGAGTTGCATGCCAAGGATGGCTCAGCCTCACCACAGGGCTGGGACCGGCAGCTCTGCCTCCTGGCACAGCAGATCTTGGAATCTTTGGCTTTGCTGTGTGCAAAACACTCTTTTCAATAAATGTCAAGGGCAGATTAAAGAAAATTAAACAGCGGAAAGGAAAGATACTACCACCTTTTGGCTGGAAGAGTATTTTCATGACAACTGAACGAATCATCTGTAAAAAATGTGTTTCCCACTCCGTGCTTCAGGTACATGCCAGTAGGACCTGTTTATATCTGCAGATTTAATGTACGCCTTCACGCACCCATAATTTGCTGTAGCTCATGTGCAGCTATGCAGCCAAAGCACAAGGTAGAGCTTGGTTCGTGGCAGAAGGTTCATGGCACAGGCCTGCTGCTTTGCTTGAGGTAATTAATGTTGGGCTTGCAGATGACCTTCACAACAAGCCTAAAGGCTGACAGATTTGGGTTACATTGGAGCAACAGAGAAGCGTGTTCCAGAGCGCTGTTCCTGAAGCCATCCCATCCTCTCACCCAGCTGCCAGTCCCCAGGAGCTGCAGCTGAATATTGTGGCACCCACCCACTGCAGCAGGGGAATTCCCTGTGTCCTGTGGGAGCCAGGCTCCAGCACACCCCTGGACATCACTGGGATCTTCATGCTGTGCTTAACTGACACCATCTGCTCTCTATTTTCCTTTCCCAGAACGTCCCCTCTGTTGTGAGAGAGACGTGCCAAGACTCCTTTCTACACTTGGGGTCATTCCTATTAATTTGGCAACATGTGAAATACTGCCTCACACAAGGGAATGTAGGTATGTTGCTCCTTATCACTTGCTGCTCGATTCTAAAGCCTTACCATTTGCCATTCACTTATTGCCTTTGTCCTTCTGCTTCACATGAAGCCAATCCCGTATTTGTTACCCCTTAAAACTGCCCTGTTCAGATTTCCCCCTGTTAAGCAGCAATGAGACCTTCAGCCCCAAGGATTACTTTTGAGAGAGTGTTAAAAAAATAATCCCAGCAGTCCCCTTGCAGCATTAGCTATGAGCGTGTAAACAGGTTCCTGCTTATCAGTCTTGCTGCTATCTTCTGCACACAAACTGCTCAGCCCACAAAATCCAATTTCCAAGCGGACAGAGGAGGGAAGTGTTTGCAGAAACATGGCAGTACAGATCTGCAAAGCCATGGCCCTCGTTATGCTGATGTTGAAGGGAGAAATGCTGCTTGATGCCTCCTGGCACACAAGGGTGACATTTACTGTTCTGACTTTGGTCAGAGTCAGCTCAAATTTGTCGTAGAATCATTTCCTCATTGTTTTCTTCACAATCATCACCTTCTGTATCCCCCAACCAGCCTGGAAACAACTTAGAAATGGCAGTCACACAGACAGGAGATGCAGGAACACAGGCTGCTTCTCCCACATGCATTCAACACAGGGCACAGAGTGAGAGGACGAGCTCCCACACTCAAGGCTGAGGTATTTTGCACAGGATCTGTTGGTGGACAGATGCTGCAGCTCTGTTCAGGAGGACCTGAACCCCCTGGCACTTGGGAGGAAGGAATGCAGCACTGGGAGCACTGCGGCTGGACTCCCTGACCCAGCAGTGGGAGGAATGCAGGCATCACCACCCAGCAGCAGCAGGGCAGTGAGATGCAAAAGGCATGAGATGCAAAAGGCACGAGCTCTTTGTTCGTTTCCAAATTGAGTGATCAGGCAGCAGGCAGGCTGACTCCGCTCCAGCACTCCTGTGAAGGGCTGTTTGTTGCCCAGAAGTTCACCGCATCACTAAAAATGCAAACTGTAAGCTGATTAGCTATTCATAGTCTTTCTTGATTAGCTCACCATTAATATTTCAATGTCAGAACTGGATGCACAGTGCCTCCCAGCTCTCTTCCTTCCTGCTTAATTAATTTTGACCACCGCCAACAATGGTTTCCGACAGATAGCAGAAATTAAAGTGGGCTGTTCTGTGACTTTGCTTGCTGTAAACAGCTATTTGCAATTCCTTTTCATACATCACCCACCTGCAACAAAGAGATCACGGCAGCAGAAAATGAGTCTTCCTCAATAAGGACTACAGAGCTCCAAAAGAACATTTGCTTATTTGGTAAAAATAATCAAAAAAGACAATGAGGTAGGTGCAACTCAGCAACAAGGTTTGCATCTCACCTAGCAGTCAGCTGGCTGTTGTGCCATTTAAAAGAAGAATAAGGAAGGGAGAGAATGGTTAATTTCTCTTTAAACAGAAAGGGTCTTTGATTTTGGGGAGCTCATAAAAGCTGTGGTTTGCCCCAGCTGTGTGGGGATGCATGATTGCTGCAACATCAACAGTGGGATGAGGAAGTTGCCTCATAAAATGCACAGCACACACAGCTGATAACACAACAAGCTGCTGATAGTTGGTCTGATTTTACTGTCTTGCTCAAAATGTGCCTGCCTGGGACCACAGCAGCTCACACTCAGACTGAGTTTACAGAAACAGAGTTTTTGCCTCTTTGCTGCTACATGAGCCGTATATCACTGCTGCAAAATGAGGCCTTCTGCTACAAGACTCGCTCCATATCTCCACCCATTGCTGCAAACCATCCTGCCCCATCCTCCAACCTCTCTCTTCACGTGGAATGCACCATGACAGTGGCCCAAGGCAAGCGGAAAGGCAGGAGCAGCACAGTGCAGCCATGCTCGGCTCCATCCGCTCCACACAGCAGTAACTCAGGCTGTTAAATGCCTGGCCAGAGCTCACCATCTGCTCCCATTCTTCTAGGAATACTGCTGCGTAATTCAATCAAAAAGGAGAAGGTCCTTGTTTCACTGAATTGTAAGTCACTCTTCAAGTAATTATATTTTTATGCCCCTATCAGGAGGCAACAGGGGCTGTTCATTTTACAGGCTCTGCCAAGGTCACGGCTGGGTGGGGAAACACAATGTCACATTTCCTCAGCCACCAGTAAGGGCCAGCTCCTGCTGCTGTGTCCTGTGCATCCCCTGGGCCAACTGCAGTTCCCAAACCCCAAGGCTTATTTATGTTTTAACTTTCTGGTTAGGCAAACGAACAAAGCCTTGCTGGAGCAGGGCTGTGGTCCAGGAGCAATCTTCCTGCAGAGCATCACAAATGTTCTGGCTGGGATGAGAAGAGCTGACCAGCACAGCCAGTCCAATCGCTTTCCAATCGCTAGCCAGAGCCTGGCTCTCCAGTTGGCATTATCAGGGTGGGAGGTGAAAATCAAAGAAACAAGACTAAACCATCAACATGAAGCTGATCCTCAGTGGCACAGGCGTGCCAATCTTGCCCCTCCAGAGCAATGTGCATAACAGCTTCTGCAGTTCAGCGATTGCTGCCCAACTGGGAGCAAAATCCTGCTTATCCCAGCCACTGGGGGAGTTGCAGGGTTGCATCCCTTACATGCTGCCTTAGGAAGATCAGATGAGATTAGTTCAGGGCAAAAATCTACCGACTTGTTCCATCTAAAATGCCCAGTATATAACTCGTGAGGGGCACAAAAAAATAAAGGAGACTTTAAAAGATACAAAAGAGTAATCTTGCTGGAGCCTTCTGTGTAATTCCCCCACTACAGACACTTCTGCTATCCTACAGCTTATGCATTTCAGACTGGAAGGCAGAGCAAAATGCTTCCAAACATCACTCACTTGGGAGCTGCGCTATGTGCCCAACACGGAGACCTCTGCCAGACCTACCTGCATTATCACACTGTGCAAAAAGGAAGCTGGACCTGGCCCACAGCCACCACTCACACATTTGCTCTCAGAGCTGGCTGCCCAGTCACCCAGCAGCCCAGGTCACGGAGCTCAGGATGCTGCAGCCAAATGTTCATCTAGAGCAAGCGAGGCAGCACTGAAACATCTCATGTCCCACCAAAGGGTCTGACCCACACAGCCAGAACTGTGCTGCAGGCCAGACAGGGCTGTAGCTACTAGACATACCCATTTGTCAGCACTCCCCAGCTCCTTTCTTAGGGAAATCCTATCTCTGTGCATGCCTCCTCTCAAAGCAGGACTGACTGATGCATTAACGCGGCCATTTCGAACTGCCTGGGCAATTTGCGACACAAAGCACACGGAGCAGCTGCAGCTCAGATTTATCACCTTTCTCACCAAGTCTAGCCAGCACTTCTCCGCTGTACAGTAAGAGCTACCAGGGCTGGTAATGACTTCCCAGACAGATCTACAGATAGCATGAGTTTCATCTAATCTCAGGAAAACAGATTTTGAAGCATTTGAGGGCTTCACTCTAATCTGATATCAGCCTTCACGTTTTGGGGCAGCATGTCGCTGCTGGTAAATGCACGTACGTGCTGCTCTCATTGCTACACACTGTTCCTCTGTACACTGATCTCTGCTCCCCTGTTAAATTACAGCCAGAATCCCACCAGCCCAGCAAACATTTGTCTGACACGAAAACTAGAGACTGTCTTCTGTGGTGCTAATATCAGTTCAGAACACCACACTAAAAGGCCAAACACTTCAACATGGATAGAAAAGGAGAGTTGGATGCCCAGGTTGACAAAGGCTCCCTAAAATTAATGCATTCTTCTCCTGAGCAAACCAAACTGCAAACAGCCCGTGCTGTTCTCAAGCATCCTGTTAGCCTCAGAGAGGATGAGAATGGTTTTTTCCTGTTTTACACTTGATGTTCAGTCCAGCAAATGAGTCAAGAAAAATGATGTGGCCTCTACACAATTGCTTTGAGATGCAGGAAACTCAGCTAGGACCTCCATTCATTCAGCAAGGATATTAGGGTGGCCCTGAGGGTCTGTGTCCATCTTCCCAGCAACAGGAGATACAGATGTGAGCCAAACCCAGGGGGAAAAGCAAAAGTCAAATTCCCTCAGAAACTGAAGCATGGATTTTCCCACCTGAAACATGTCTGGCATGGTGCTCACAGAAGTACTTTTGGAGCCCCAGTCGGGCTGGTTATTTGTTGTTTCCATTTATTACAAAGCACTGTTATTTTTAACAAAACATACACTTTAAGTACAGTTACTGCATTCAAGTGCAATAACTGGTCTAAGCTCAAATCCCTAGGAGATCTATTGAAAGAGAAGCTATTCTACCACATATTAATATGACAAGCATTTCCCCAGGTTTAAGGGAATAGAAAATACGTCTTGTACAAGTGAACTAGTCTTTCTTACAGCATGAAACTGCTCTTTTCCAATGATAGCAATGAAAGGATATTGCTTCTGTCACTGATGCCACTGGAAATGTATTGCTCCTCTCCAAGAAACCAATGAAAGGACATGGCTGGTTTATTCTCTAAATGAGGCTATTGAGAAATATGCTGCTCCCAGCACCAGTCCATGCACACTGCTGCTGCTGTATCCCCAGCCCTAAGGGAGGGCAGAGGCACCGTGTAAGCATCTGTGTGCCAAATGGCAAAACCATACCTTGCAGAAAACCAAACCAGAGTTTGAGATCTAAGCAAAGAAGCTGTCCAGGCATCAGATGGAAATGAAGCCCTGTCTTACCTCACAAGGCTGGGATAGGAACCAACTGCTGTACAGCACAGCCAGGATCTGATCCCTTCTCCTTCAGCAGCTCAGCACCTTGTGTGAAATGAGCGTACACCCTGGGGAAGGCCAACCCAGCCTTACCCTGTGGCAGGGAGCCTGGCCATAAGGAAAGCTGCCGGGCCCTCTCTCTTTTACTGCCAAGTTTAATGGCCTGGCTCTGTGCTGAAAATTTCAAGTTTTGAAAGCAAAATAATGAAACAGCTCTCAAACCAAAATGATCTGTCACTTGAGTGCACACACCGAAGAGAGCGTGGAGAAAGGACTCACAGCAGACACAAATTTCCTTCAGTGAAAAGCCGAAGGCAAGTCAATGTTTGTGGTCCCACTTTCATTGCTCATCGATCTGGAGACCTGGCAAGGTTTTGTCCTCCTGGGTGGCACCAGTTGGAATGGAGATGGAAGAAAAGCCAATAGTTTATAATGTGGCACTTCACCCCATCTTTAAAAACACAGATTCATGAACCTACATCATCCATGCTTTGGCACAAGCGCCCAGCACTGCTTCAGGGCTCAGTGCTGATCCTGCTCCAGGACCTGCCATCCTCAGGCCCATGATGGTGGGAATATGAGCAAGAAGGTGGAGTCTTAGGCTGACAGAATGGCTTGGGTTGGAAGGGACCTCAAGGATCACCTTGTTCCAACTGCGCTGCTGTGCAGGGGGTTCCTGGGCTTCATAGCCTGCTTTTAGCTAACTGAATGCTGGAGCAACTTGGCAAAAAAAAAAAACAAAAAACACACCAAAAACCAGTAAACTGAAGAATTGCATCAGTGTGAATGAAAATAGATGAGCAGGGCTATGTCAGGTGTGAATGACAGAGTGAAGCAGCACATGGCTGCATTGCAGTACTGGGGCTCAGCACAGTAGCATGGGGCCCTGCCCACAGGTTTTATCAGTTGTGTCAGGAATCAGCAGGAGCTTGCTGGCTGAATAATAATGTGCCACAGGCATTTCTTCAACCTCACTAATGTAATTAAAGCAAGCAGGGGGAAAAGCCTTGTGCAGGGAAGGAACCAGCATGTCCAGTGCTTTTGGTTACTGTCACTATCACAAGGACGAAATGTGAAATGTGGAGAGGGTGAAACTGGCAATGGGGACCTGAGCAATGGCGAGAACCCTGCCATTAATTACTTCCAGTGTCATGAGAGCACTGCTCTTTCCAGAGAAAGACAAGGGAAAACAGAAGTGCTGTCCTTGGGACGCAGGAGCTGGATCTCTCAGTTCAGATTTGAAACTGCTGCCTGGACAGTGCCAGCACACTGGGGTGCTGCTCCCCTATGCTGCCACCACCAAGTTCCTCCTCCTAATCCCAGGGCTGTCTGCTGATACACAACCCTCAGTGTCAACAGGATGGGGCTCCCAGGCTGCCACGGATGCCAAAATGTCCATCAGGAAACCAGAGGCGTCAGGCCTGGGTTGGGCTGCGTGGGAGCAGGGTGGGAAAGTCTGTGTGGTTGGTGACTCCTGTCTTCTTGAACATTTTTAGCCCTGAGCATTTTTAGCATTGCTTGCCGCTTTGATCCCCCAGTCCCAACCCATCCCCTGCCTGGACAGCTGCTTGCTCCCTTGATATCTCCTCAAAGAGGTGCTGCTGTGACATTGCTGGCACCCTAAAAGCAGTGGGCATGTTCCCACTGTCCAGTAGCCCCATCAGGCAGTGCTCCAAAAACACTTTGTGTGGTATTGAGGGCAGCAGGGAACGAAGGATCTTTGGTTTTAATAGTAGGTCAGCAATTAGCAGGCAGCCATGTCTCTCTATTTGCTGCCACCCTGGAAATGCTAGCAGAGTTTGGAGTACCCATACAGCACCTTGGTGCTATTGTTATCTAAGTCACTAATTACACATTACCTATATGTCACCAGGCTGATCGATACTAATCTGAGAAATCAATAGGGATGTGGAGGTCGGTGCTGTTTGCCATTCTGCACAAGCTGGGAAAAACAGGGCATCATCGATCCCAAAGGTGCCACTGCTCTGCTTCCATCAGCAAGAGGGACTTCAGCTGCAAATGCAATCAGATTTTGCAGGAAGAAGCTCTCAGCACTGCCATAAAACTTGGGATTTAAATGAGGTTAAGTAAGGGAATTGCATAACTAGGGGCTTTTGCCTGTCTTGTGAGTCTCATGACTGTCCTGATTCTGTCGTAGCGATGCTGGGAAATGGCTCTTTGAAACTACAAGAGCCTTAGAAAGGTGCAGGCAGGTCAGGATCATCTGCCCTCAGCGTTTGGCTTGTCTTGAGCAGTTAGCTGATGGTGGTGGGATTAGGCAGAGAGCAGCGTGGGGTGAAAGCAAAACTCTCCCCAAAGGCTTTGCTCGTGCTCAATCATGCCTGTGCCCTCACTGAGGTGTGGAGCTCTACAGCCCCCTCCTGCCATGCTGGGCAGGTGTCGTGGCTTCAGGGGTTTACATCAGTACTCCACATCATAACATCTTGTAGTGTGCTGGGAGTTAAAGAGTTTGTGCTGCAGCTCCATAGGTTGTCAATAATCCAAGGAACTGCAGCATTAATTGTCAAACTTAATGATTTCTGGTCACCTGTTCTCAGAAGAGAAGAATGAAGTACAGCTCCCAGAAGACTTCATTTTTCTGTTCCCATTTTCCGTTTGGAGGGAAAGATAAAACAGGCTGGGAGTCACAAGACTGCCCTCTCTGCTCCCTGGCTGCTCAGCCTACAGCATTAGAGTAAGGACTTCAGTTCCAGAAATTCTCTGTTTCACATTTTATTTGATTTGCTTCCATTTCAATCTTACTGTATTATATTGTATTATCTCACATTCTGCTACTACATTCAGTAAGCTTTTTTTCCTTTAGCTTGTTTGAGGCCCATCTTCCTACCTTTTCCCTTTTTTGCTCCCCCCCTGCTTCCCGGGGCATGGATCCATGGGTCCCTTTGGCTCTTCATCATGGAAACCAGGCCAACCCCTGACAGCAGGCAATATTACAGATGAGCAGGTGGGGGTGCAGCCAGGCACCAACCCCCAGCAGATCAGCCTCTGCTCACTAGCAAAGCAGGAGATCTTTGCTTGGAAAGCATAGGATGAAGAGTTCCCAAGCAGCAGCAGTCAGGCTCTCATCAAGTTTTTAGGGCAGAAGGTAGCAGAATGAGATCTGGGTAGAGGCTGCTGGTCCCCACATTCATCTACAAAGACCTGTTGCTTTTCCTAAGCAGCAGATGCAATCTGCTTTGGTCCCAGAGCAGACTGCCAGGAACTTAATCCAGCAGCAGACCCATAATCCCTTCCTTAGTCCCACAAGCCCCAGATGCAGAAAGGTGATGGATTTGCTGTTTCATAGGGTTTACTTGGCCCAGCCTCATTCCCCACAGCACTGGGGAGGTGTGCTTTGGGATTTTCCCCCAGCAATGATGTAGGAATATTTCTGAGGGGGTCTTGCACCACTCTGCAGCTCAAGGACCTGAGCTTTTGGCACTGACAACAGGCTGTGTTCAGCAGAGCAAAACCTGCTTGTGGTGTAGATAGAAATGGAGAACCACAGCCAATGTGCAGTGGCACAGGGCTCTAATCTTCAACCCTGATGTGGCAACGCTGCTGGGAACTGTGTGGATTCTCAGACTGGGAGCTCCTCAGGACATGGCTGGTGAAAGAAGCTGGCAGCCCCCAGTCCTTCCATTACAACTTCATCTTAAAAGACACTTCCCCCTGGAATTAACCTCTACTTTTAAAATGCCAGCAAAGAGGCTTTTGCTGATAAGGGACCAGGACAGGATTTCAGCTGTGCACTCATTTGCTCTCCCTCTCTACCAGCAATGATGGGCTACAGCTGGGGAGTTGGAGCCACCCTGCTGACCTCATATATAAATGGGGCCAGGTAGCTACCCAGCTCCTAAGGATGCTGCAATTTGGGCTGGAGATGAAGTGCTACAACAGAAATTTAATTTTAGTGAGATGGCACTATGCTTGGTGAGTAAGCCACGTCTCTAATCTCACATAGGCAGCTTTGTGTTTGCATGAAGGATGAGAGCTGAGCAAATATTCCTCTTCCTGTTGCTCTGCTCCTCGTTTGCTCTTTCATTAAGGATCATCCTCTTAATATTTGCAAGGATGTGGATTTTTTGTTGTTGTTGTTCTATTTTGTTTAGTTTTTATGGAGTGCGTACCAAGCATCAGGAGTCACGTGTTCAGTGAATGGTGGCAATTAGCCTCACTTTGACCCTTGATGGCGTGCCTGTGTCTGCAGTTAATGCCCTGCTCTGTGTGCATGAAGTTTCTATCTTCCTTCCATCTGGGGCTGGCAAAGCTGGCTCTTTAAAACTAGCAGGAAAGCACTGAAAATGGAGCCTGAGCCCCACTGCCCTGTGCTGTGGGCTGCTCTCAGGGTGTGCTTTGTGCTGCTCTCTGCAGTTGGGTTGATGTGAGCATGGCTCAGGGTTCTGTGTGATGCAGTGCAGAGGCTGTGGGACTGATTTGGCTCTGCTGGTGCCTCTGCTCAAGCACTCCGTGGCAGATTCTGTGCTCCTGGCCCAATGCATCTAGGAAATTGGATGGAGCTGGTGCCTTTAGTGCTCTGCAGAATTCTCTGAGAAGGAGATACTGGAGCAAAATTCTGATTTCAGGGGGAATAACTAAAGGCAGACAGGATGGCACCTGTGGGGCCTATTGTGCTGAAGGGAAATCTGGGGAGTTGGGAGAAACATGGCCCCATTCTCTGTCCCACTGCTGTTGGCATCTCACAGGGATTTTACCCCAGCAGAGCCAGCGCTACCAGAAAACTGCTCTTATTCTGCTTTCCTTCTCTGCCATGTAAATTCATCTATCTCCAAATAACTGCTGTGCTCTGAGATAATGTGATTTTTGGGGAGGAGCTTCCCTTGCTTGTCACCCAACTGCTTGCTGGGCTGCAGCTGATTTCTAATGAAGAGCTTCCTCCTGGAGAGAGGCGGGGGGAACAGGGAGAAAAATTACAGCAGAGAAGGGGGCGGCGTTTCTGAATCCAAATACATTAAACCACTTAATTCTGTTGACTCAGGGCTGCCTCACTCTAAATAGGAATTAATCTGCAGTGAACCAAAATTAAAAAGCACAATACAAAATGCTTAGCAAGGCACCACCAGGGCTTAAAGTAGCCCATTAGCTTGCTCGAACGTACCCAGTAAATTTTCATTTGTCAATAATGCTTAGAGCCTACAATTTATTTACAGCCTGTTCAATACAACCAAACCCCCCCCAGAGTGCCTTATCTGTATTTATCTGACACAGTCAGCTTCCTTTTCAGGGTTGCTTCCTCATCTCTTGTTTTGCCCCTGCTTGTCTCTCCCATTGCAGATCCAACTCCTTTGGGCAAAAGTGGTGTAGGATGACCCCTTCTCTGTCCCACATGGAGATCACCTGCAGGGCCTCTTGAGCCAGCTGCCAGGTGATCAGTATCATGGCTGGGGCTGAGACCTCCCCCATCCTACACCCAGGGGACGTGGGGAGGTGATGGGAACCCCTACACTGTGGCCTCTGAGGGATGTGTTGGTCACCAGTGATGGGATGATGGGGAGGGGTGTGAGCGGCTGCCTCTGCTTGCCCACAGTGTGGCTGAGCTCCAGCAGCCATCACTGAAGGCCCCTCCATCTGTTCCCCAATCGGCTGCTGGGGGATGAGTCGCGGCAGAGACGGCGCCTAACAGGATTTCCTCCAAAAGCAGCTTGAATGTTGTGGGACTGATAACGAAGCCTGGCAGGCCCAAGGATTCTCCAAGGAAAGGAGTTATTCTCAGGCACAGACATAAGGCGGGTGCTTTGTATTCCCAGCACGGGTCACATCCAGTTCAGCAGGCGTGAGTAGTGCAGGACATGGCCCATCTTGGGTGTAGGGCTTATGGAAGGAGTTTGTTCAGAGTTTTAACCACGAAGATTTGCACAAGTGGGATGGCAGACGTCCCAGGAGGCACCGATCGTACCCTAGGAGGTGCAGTGGCAGCCTGCTCTCTGCTGCTCATCACGGACTCCTACACAGGAGTCTGTACAGAGGGCAGTGAGCAGGACCTGCAGCCCAGGTTCTCTTACACAGAGGCAATTTCTAATAGACTTTATAAGCACGCATGCAGTAGGCAGTTGGTAAAGAGAAGGTCCGTTTGCTTCCCTCCCAGCACTGGCTAGTGTTTGCAGGCACCTCTTGCTGTTGGGGAAACCCTGTCCTTCCACCCCAAAGAGCAAAGCCCCCATCACTTGCCTGCTGCTGTCTGCATGTAGCCGGCCAGAGTGCAGACTTTCCTCTCACAGGCTCCGCTGGGCAGCAGGACGGCGATGATGGCCAGCAGCGAGCTGAGGGCCAGCAGGGCACAGCCTCCCGCACACAGCACGGCACTTGTCTGGAAGGACACAGGACAGTCAGCAAGGGGATTCCCTGCCATCCCCACAACACCTCCCCACCAATTCCCTTTCTCCTATCTCAGAGTAAGAAGTGGAGGCTCTGTGTGGGTGCTTCTCCCAGTTCTCCTCCTTCCTGCTGCTCAAATTCACCACTGAATTGTGAGCCTGTGGTTCACTCATCACCTGGTCCCAGTGGTTATTAGCATTCAGATGATGGTGATAATGGCAAATGTGTTACATGCATGAAGGGCTACGTCACTAATAGAAGTGCCATTAGGTGCCTGCAGTGCATGTCAGTGCCTCCACTGAGAGCTGAAACAAATCTCATGATGGTGCCTGCCCCTGTGAGCCCAGCGATGAGAAGGTGTTTTGCCAGCTGATGCTCCTTAGTGGGGAACCCATTGTTGCTAAAGTTTAATGGCAGCTGGCCCGACCAAAACATTCTCTGGACTTTGATTTAGCTGCTTCTGCAACAGAACTTGGATCTTTAGGGCTGGTATTCAACCCCATTTGTGCTGTGTGGTGTTGCTGATGGCCAGGGGAGTGTCTGGTTAGCAGTGCTCTCTGGATGGGGAAAGGGGAGGCAGCATGGCCCGCAGCCTGTCCCAGCTGCTGCCCAGTTCTGCTATTTCATATTCTGGTTGTTACATGCAAGCGGCATCAGGACATAAAACTAGGAAAAGCACTAAATTGCAGCAAAAAAAACACCTTGCATACAGGTGCCTGATAGCTGCACTGCTGCATTTTCTGCCCCCACTGCAGGTGGCATTTCTGCCTCTGTCACCAGGATGGTGCTGGCAGCAAGGTGGTCCCTGCAGCATCAAGGACACACGTGCCAGCATGGTGTGGTTGTGGTGAGAGGATCCATGGCAGGTGCCTCCAGCATTCAGCCCCTGGCAGCACTGGCTCCTAGCGCTGCTGCTGGGACACCAAGTCCTGTTATTTCACAGCCTACATCGGCTGTGCCATGCCACAGAGGCAAGGAGGCTCTGGTAAGGATGCTGCCAGGCATCACCCCACTGAGAGTGCTTCCCCCAGTGCTGTGCGGTGATTAAAAATCAGCATCTTCTTTATGAGCTATTTTTACATCACAAATGCAATGCAAATGCTGTCCCAGCAATAAATTAATTCCTGTCATGTGATGGAAATGACACAGCAGTGCAAGATATGGCTACTAAAAGAAATGGGGAGGGTGTTTAGGCAGCGGTGGTGCAACCTGCTCCTCTCCAGAGCCTTTGGAGACCCACAGTGACAAAGTGCTGCTTTGGAGACACGTGGCCATAGCTGGCTGCTGGCCCTGCGTTCACCCCAGGAGCACCCAGAGGGCAGCAGAGCTGTGAGGGAATGCAGACTCAACAAAATAGGACTGTTCTGACCGGTGCCTGAATTTCATCCTTCACCCAATAACATGCAAACCACCCTCCTTTGCAGGGACCATTAATTATTTAGAGCGATGAATTTTTCAGCAGAAAGGGGTCTTGTGAAGCAGGCCTGCTTCTCTCCTGTGTGAAGCACATTGTTTTTAATGATCTAGGTTCATAATTATGTTGGCACAGCTCCCCTAAAAACTTGCAGCTCCTGCTGGAAGCAATCTACAAGCTGCTGTGGCTGCTAATCCGCACAGAAAGGTGCAGAGGCACAAAGTATTTTCCTGTGCCGACAGAAAAGGCACAAATTGGGTCGGTGCAGGTGTGTGCTGTGCTGAAACAGGAGCCAGGTCTGGTTCAGGTGCTGCCACTGGGGTTTGTACAGGTTGATCACCTGTGTATCCAGTGAGTGGCCAAAAAATCACTTGATCCATCCAATTCCTTTGCAAAAGGGATTAAGGTCATGCTTTGAACGTGTTGAAACTCAAGAGGGCAGGAGGCACAGGTAAATGGTGAGCAGTCTGACACTGAAGGGCGAGGGATGCTGACCTCCTTGGGGCAGAGGGTGTAAAAGAACAGAGTGGTTTTGCAGTGTGGTTCAAGTGATCGCAGCGTTGCAGCTGCCCCAAAATGGGTGGCAAATGGGAAAGGCAGAGGGAGTTTCAGGGCAGGTTGTGAGCAGCCCCGCTGCAAGTTGCTGGTGTGTGATATTCAGAGCTGCTAAAACACAGGCTGTGAGCTTCTTTCTCCAACATGCTGGTGTTATCACCCATAATTCCGGATACATTCTTGTAAAATAGAATTTCTGCTTTTGTTGTTCCCTTTGCAGGTGCTTGTCTGGGAAAGGAACCCAAGTGCTTCTGCCTGGTGCTGGAATCACACCTGCAGATCAACAGCTGCTTCCTAAGGAAATTCAGCCCTAAGCTGGAAAGAGTTCATGGAGCAAAGGTACCAAAGCATAGCAGCTAAAATGCCTCTCCCCCCTGCTGCACAGCACGCCCTCTCTGCTCTCCGTGTCTGCTGTGTTTTGAGAGGAAAGGAGAGGATGCAGGAAACAGGACGTGAAGGCTGAAAACCAAAAATAGATGGGAAGCAGGGAAAACAAACACCGTGCACCAGGGCCAGCGCAGGCAGCAGCAGGAAAAGCCTATTTGTCACAGCAGAAATCTCAGCTCCCACCGCAGGGCTGGCCATGGAGGAGCAGAGCCTCGTGCTCTGCGGCTGCCTCACCCTGGGCTGAGGGCAGCCCTGCCTGCGCCGTGCCGGGATACATAAAGCCACATTGGATGTTCTGCTCCCACTCCCAGGGAGATTAATTGTTTATCCCCAAACAAATGAATAGGCCCCTGGTGGGACTGTAAATATGTCGTTATGTAGCATAGTAAATTCTGATTAACAACGATTCCCTACCCGTTATTTTAATATTTTACAGATCTGACGCGTGCTGTAGCTGTGCCGTTCACTGAGCGATAAATCTGCTGAGGATGCCATTTCATTCACCAAAAAAGTCAAAATTAAAATGTCACACAACAGCCACCCAGGGAGAATCACTTAATGTCCTTAATGAGAAGTTTAAAATACAGTCAGCTCATCTTGTGAAACCAGCATCTGTGATCTTTGCATCTTAAAGTGAAAAGGGCAAAAGGAGAGAACAAATTCCAGTGTGTTGGTGCTGAGAAATGGGATCCAGTCTTTGGCTTGACAGAGATAAACGGCTCTGTCCTTTGCATTGGATCTTTCCTGCTGAGAGGGAAGCTGGGCAGAGCTCCTGCCATCATGCCCTGTGTGCTGGGATATGCCGTGCCATGCGTTTGTTCATTAATGCTATTTATTAATTGCAGCTTGACCATCCTGAGAGCTGTCATCTCCAATGGGGCCACAGTTTGCAGCAGCAGGCTGAAGGTAAGGTCACAGTCCTGCTGAAGTGCTCAAGCATCTTTGAAAGGAGGGCAGAATGTAAATACAGATAATAATTAGGAAAGGAAGGCAGGGGCTAACTGAGAAAAGGAAAGAAGGATGCTGGGTGGTGGTTGCAAATGTTGGCAGCTGGGCCCAGCTCTACTGTGGGGCCTGAGGTGCTGCTGGGTGGAGGAGGCATCACCACTGCTTTTGGAGAGCAAAGGAAGGGGGTTGGGGGAATCCACTGCAAATGCTCAGGCTGGTGTCTCTCTGCAGGGCAGCAGCAGCAATAGGGCAGCAAAGCAGCCTTCTCTCCATCCTGGAGGGATCTGCATGCTCCTGCATCCTGTAAGAGTCACTGCCACCAGCACCACGTGGCCACGAGGTTTGTCACTCCTCCCAGAAGTTTCTGTGAGTTTTGCTGTGAAATCCCCACTCTCCATCCAAACCAAAGCAGGTGAGGCTGCCCTGTCCTGAAACAGCAGTGCCTTTACCTTGGGCAAAGGTGTGAGAGGAGATCTTGGTAGGGAACGATGAATGTCCACCTGGGCACAAGGAAGAGACATCTGTCACTGCAGGAAGCTGCGTGCCCAGAGGTGGGAGGATCGAGGCTCACAGCTTGTTCATATTTCCCCCACACAAGTCACAGAAACAAACATCCGCCATCTGGTCGGCATTAAAGTGGCAGCCAGGAAGAGGATCCCACACGTCCTCATCTTCTCCTCCCCAGCAATTACCTTCCTTTTAGCACCATCTGAGAGCTTTCTCCTTCCTATTTGATATTCAGCCTCCATCCCGCTCCTATGCGGACGCTGTTCCCTTCCCAGCAGCACTGGCAGTGCCTGCTGTCATCCAATGGGGCTGTGGGAGCCGGACCAACCTCCCCAAACCGGCCCTGCAGTCGCATGGGGCTCGGGGCAGAATGCTGCTGGGGGTGGCTGGTGTCTAAGAGTGGTCTGTGCTGGGGGGTGTGCTGAGGCACGGGGACAGAGGAAGCAATGAGTCTCCATTCCTCTTTTCTTTCTCTTTGATTGAAGGCTTTGGTGGATGGGAGCTGTCTGAGCACGGGATTCTGCTCACCAACCCTGACTCAGCTGCTTGCACTCAAAATTCAGCAATAACCCCTGACAGCTACAGCTAAGCCAGTCCTGGCCTTTCAGGTAACCTTCTCACTTGTAAATTAACCAGAGTTTTCAACACAAGCACCAGAAAGTTTAATGTTCAAGCTGACTGAAGAAAAACGAAAAGAAAAAAAAAAACAAAAAACCCCACGTTATTTTAATTAGAGAGAGTAAGAGACAGATAATAAGTCTGATGAATTGTGGCTGTCTCTCTTCCAGTGCCATTGCATCTGGGGACACTGGAAAGTAGCTCCTAATGGCACTGCTTTATCTAAGAGGATGATGGATAGTAGTGAAAGAGGGGGAAAAAAAGGGGAAAAGTAAGACATTAGCACATCAATGGTGTGCCTGTGACCTCTATCAAGGGATGTGAACCAACTTAATGAAATTTTAATTAGGCAGCAAGCGGTGCACTGTTGCTGGGTACTGAATCAGACCTTCTCACTCTCACTCAGTCATTATCTTTCCTCGGGATAAGCTCTTTTCCAGCACTGGCAGCAAAGCCAAGCTCCTTTTCTGGGGCCAGGAACGCCCTGCAGGTCTCCCAGCTCACCCATCTGTTTCTCCATACGAAGCTGTGGGAGAGGAGCCCAAAGGCAGAGGCACTGCAGCCTCAAGGGCAATGGAGGGAATGCCATGCCATCGGTGTCCTGCCATGTCACTGCTATCCTGTACCTGACTGCTCTGTGTCTCACAAAGGCCAGGAGCAATGTTCGGCCCAAACATACCCTGTGTGCCTGGGTGAAGCCCTTCCCTAAGTGTGAGGCCCTGGACCCCCTGGGTTTGTTTGTCCCAAGGGCTGTAAGCAGGTGAGCCAAGATGAGCTGCTCATCACTGTCATGAGAAGCCATTTCTCAGCTGATTGCAACCTAATGGACAACCTAAGAGCACATGAGGAATCCAGTGCCTGAGCTGAACAAGAAAGTGAAGGCACGTTCAGCTTTTCAGCTTCTTCTAATAGAAGGGAAAGCAGTTGTTCTGTGCATTTTCAATGGGCTTCCCTGAATCTTTTGGACCCTGCTATGGATGAAAACCCAGGAAACACCCACCCTGAGAACTCATTGGGCTGTGCAAAGCCTTCACCTCATCCTAAGTGGGTTATTTTGTACTGTGCTCCAGCAGGGCGCTCACTGGCTTCATAAACAAATGGTCAGTGTGTTTTCAACTTGAATATCATGGGTTGATCAGCTTCTGTTATTTTAGATTATGTGCTTGGCAAAGCCTGAAAATAATTGGAGGCTATCTGGAAAAATAAAAATAGAAATTTGAAAGGAAGCAGCACTGGCTTCTGAAGTGCAGCACTGACAAAGGAGCACATGAGCCAAATGCTCCCACTGAAAGAAAAAAAAAAGCTACTCTGCACACTCACATCTGCAGGTGCAGATCTGGCACAAAAAAAGAAACACAGTGAGATATGGGGAAGCAGCTCAGGGCTCCAAAGCTTGCCTGTTTTCCCTGGCTCTACCAGTTGGGCTGCAGAGAGCAGTCAGCGCCCGAACCTCACAGCATCCAACAGCTCAGAGTGCTCCCACAACAGATCCTCCTTTCCATCAATGGTTTGTGCACATCAGCATTGGTCCCTGCGCTGTGCCACCTCCTTGCCTGGCTCCCACCGGCCCCCCTTCTGGTTTCCATCAGCCCCTGAAAGGTCTCATCCTGTGTGAGCTGCCCCAGTGTCATCAGCAGCATCTCTGGTGTTGGAGTGGGCACAACAGCCCCACAGCCTGAGCGCTGAGAGGGTTAATTAAAGGTGCCCAAGACCTTAGAAAGCTGCAAAGTAATTATAAAAGGCAGCAGAAAAAAGCCTGCAACCCTAAGCAGACATGAAGGCCCTCTTAAGAGAAAAAAGGCATGTTAATTAACCTCTAGACATGATTCAAAGCATCATTTGTAGCATGATTACCATAATCCCCCAAGTGCAAACACACAACTGGCATCAACCATCACTCACAGGGCTTAACGCTCCCCCACCCCTTCATCACATCAGCACGCTTGAGCAGGGGATGGTGTGACACAGGAGACAAAAAGAATCTCACCGCCCAGAGATGGACATCACCGAATCACATCCCAGCTGTGAGTTGCTGCCACCCTATGCACTGCAGGTGGCCATGCTCCCAGGTGTGCTCTCAGCGTCCCCCCAGGTGTGCCACCAGCTCTGCACTGGAAGCTCCTGAACCCACTGTCAGCTTTGCTTGCTTCACTCCCCATAGCCGCAGCTTCAAACCCTTCCTGCCAGGCTCTGCCACTCCATCAAAGGGCTGGTGGTTGCTATCAAAAGCTCCTAGATTCTCCTCCGCATGAGGATCTTGGCTTTCACTTAAAGGAGCTGCCCGCAGGATTGCTTAAAAGGATGGAAATGGATGTCACAAGTTCTGAAAGCAAAGAAAAAGAGAGCCACAGATTCCCCGAAGAAGAATCTCCTGCTTGATCTCACAGCCAGAGCTTGCAGCTCTGCTGGGCACCGACATGCAGGCGCACACATGAGGGAGCCAATGCCACAGCCTGCCTGAGCCAAACTGCCAGGGATGTTTTGTTACACCACACACCACCAAGCAGCCACCACTGGAGGTATTCTCACCCTCACCGTGCCACAAAGCTGGAGGGGGAGCACTTTTCCCTGCAACAGACAGCACTGCTTGTAGTTCATCGATATTTGGGAGGCATTAATAAAAGGCGACAAAGATGCATCACCAAAATCCCCTACAAATTCCACTCGGTACCACAGCATTGCTCGCCCCAACCTGGGGTGCTCAGGGCCCTGAGCTCCATCACTGCCTGGCTGTGAGGCTGTGTGATGGCTGAGGCTGCATGGAGCTGATGCTTATTCCAATGAGTCACTGCTGAGCTCCGTCCTTATCTTGAAAGTTTGTTATTGCTTGGAAGTGTTTATCTGAATGACGTTTGCAAAAACATCTGAACAAAGGCCAACTTATGGAAACAATGGCATTTTTGCATGTTTTTATATAAGTAGGAGGGATTGTAAGCAGACGGTTCTTCTCTTCACAATTCATAACATTTGTTTTTAATGACAATTTTAAGGTCTGTGACAGGATTTAAGCATCGCACGCAGACCTGGAGTCCTTGGAGGCAGAACAGCACAGCTTCACAACAGCTGAGGAATTCAGCTACTGACACACATTGTGCCACAACCATGGGGATTTCACCCCCACTGTGGGATTTCCACAGCACTGCAAACTGGGGTGAACCAAAGTTGTGTGCTTGGGGCAGCAGCAGCAAAAACCTCTGAGTGAGAAGGTTGGAATAGAAGGAAAGGAAAAGAGGATGAAAGGGCAGAGGGGCAAGCAGCCTGTATCAGCAGCGCTGAGCTTTGTGTGCTGATGGTCCCTGTGCACACAGACAAGGGGCAGGCAGCTCTTTGTCACACCAGGACACCACACGACCCTACAGCCAACGGGGCAAGCAGAGGGACCTTGGCCTCCTTCTCCCAAACCCAGCAGAAGGGGTTGGACAGGCAGAACAACAGCAGCAGTCCCCACATCCAGAACTGGTTGGTGGATCCGCGTGTTGTTTTTAGCAACCTCGAGCAACAAGCAATGCTCAGAGCCTCAGCAGGAAGCATCAAACCCTGTTGTTGTGTCCTGACTCCCTCCCATACGAGATGCAGCAGCTCACCCGGGCAGGTCGGGAGATGAGGGACGCGGCAGCCAGGATACGCCGGGACCGCCGCCAAGATGTGCACCGCGCCGGCACTGCCCCCACCCCGCACCGAGGCGCCCGCAGATTTCCGTGCGCTGCCCCGAGCACAGCCCAGCATCCCCACCACGGAGAGCATCCTGAGCATGCTTGGGGACAGGAGACGGGGATGCGGGGGTGGAGGGGTGATGCAGCACGGGAGATGCAGGGATGCACAGGGGAAGCAAAGGGTCTGAAGGTGATGCCGGGATGCTAGTGGCAGCACTGGGATGCTAAGGCAGGTCCGGGGGACAGGATGCTGGGGAGTCTGGATCAGAACAGAGGATGGTCAGATGATGACGGGGGGAAATTAAAGCGGCGAGGAGAAGGAAAGAGAGATACCGGGGAGCCTGGGGCAAGTCTGGGGGAACGCAGAAAGGATGACGGAGAGGACGCTGGAGAACCCGGGGCTGGGCGGGAGCGTGTCGGGGAGGTGACGGGAGAACACCGGGGAGCCCGGGGAAGGACGGCGGGGTGCGGCGGGGCGGAGGCGCTCACCTGCCAGGAGCCGGAGGGGATGTCTCCGAAGCCGCCGGGACCGGCGGAGCCGTGGCAGCCGCGGGGCGGGCCGGAGCACCGCCACAGCAAGCCGAAGCCGGCGGCGGCTCTCCCGGGCGGCAGCAGCCAGGCCGGGGAGAGGAAGGCGGCGGCGCAGGCGGCCAGGAGCCCCGCGGAGAGCAGCGCCCAGAAGCAGCCGACGCCGCTGCACAT